>NC_051394.1:16585959-16588459 GCF_015228065.2 Penaeus monodon
TGTCCAGGGAGCTTGAGGACGCCCGGGTCTATCGTCTGGGGCGTCGCGGTGGAGCTGGGCGCCTGCGGGCTGGTCGCGGTCGGACCGGGTTTCCCGCCCGCGGCCGCCGCGGCTCCCCCGGCGCTTCGGCTCGGCTCTTTGGTGTCCTTTGGAGAAATACTGTCAGGTGCCGGCGCAGGGAACCTCGTCGGGGGGGGCACGGAGACACCCTCAGGAAGCGAGGGTCCCTGGCCGTGGAGAATCGCGGGGCGGCCAGCGCCCTGTGGACCCCCCGGGGCACTGCCGGAAGCGCGGGGTCCTCTGGCTGACGTCGAATTTCACAGCGTTGGTGGGGAAGCCTGGGACGCTGCCGTCGGCGTTGCGGAGGTGCGTCACGCCGGGGAAGCGAGGGTTCCTCGTGTCGCTGTTCGCCGGCACCACCCTCGAGGTGTCGCCTCCGCGAGGAGTGTCGACGCCCGCAGTTCCTCCGCCCGCGAGGGCGCCTCCACCTCCGCCAGGAATGCTTGTGCTTGAGGGCGGTGTCTGAGTGGGCACGAAAGCCCTCAGAGTGGATCTTGGGCGAGGCTTGGAAGCCGGAGGCACACTCTGCCGTGCGAACTGCTGCTGCAGGTGGAGGTTGGGGCTGTCAGGGTCCTGAAAGTGCTGCGGGAGGTGCGGGCTGAAGAGTTCCGGCACCTGTGGTACCGCCCCGGGGACGTCGAGCGCCTCGCGGCTCGTGTTCTCGTCGCTGTCGTGCCACAGGGAGCCGAGTGGCAGGTTGGGTGCCATTGTGGACTTCGGATCTTGGTAGCTACGAATGCCTATAAAAGATGGAAACTTTTCTCGTTCTGTCTTTTATGACTGGGAGCTCGTGGTCATTCTGCACTCACGAATTAATCTTGTTTGTCAGAATCAATTGCAACTAAATCAGAGTAATGTTATATTGATAAATTCTCTTCTCACTGCTGTTGAAACATACACCTTATTTTATGCACTCAAGTAAATCCTCGGATCTGGTTCAGGAAAGACACACAAATCTTTAAATTTCCTTATTAATTCACTTATCGGCTCACGCATATGTGGGGAAGGAAAGGTGGGGTTAAAACCGCGTGGTGATGACAACGCGGGTCGTTTTTGATAAGAGAATTCAGGATACCTCCCTACACCGCGTGACACTCGCCTGCCTTAGAGAAGGATTGAGAAAAAGAGAAAGTGTTGGATCCGGCGAAGGTGTTACGCCGAGCTCAGCGGTTCAGAGCCAACTGACGGCTTACAGCTGACTGTCGCATAGAGATCACCTCGGTGGCCGCGCGGGAGGCTGCCGATTGTGTTTTTTTTTTTCTCGGGTCGAAGAGATCTAAAGGCTTCTTTCGCGTTTTTTTTTGTTTTTGTTTTATGATCTTATACTTATCGTGTAACAGGCGGTGAATTACAAAATATAAGTGCAATTGTATGACCAGCGATGCCTGGCAGTTATATACCGTACTCTTCGCAGCGCCGTGACGTCACCAACGGGGGAAGCATTACTCGCGCTCCAGGTTTTTTCAGACCCGATTTTTTTTGCAGGCGTATTCCAAGGCGGCCCACTAGGACAATATTTTCGTTTATTAACTCTTTACTAGGACGTGGAGGACGCTGTCCCGGAAATTGTTATTTGGCACGGCACCAGGTTCAGGCCTGGGCACAGAGGGCGTTGGCGCTTCCTACAACAGGGTCAACGCAGGCGTGACGGTCAGTCGGCTCACAGACGCGAAAGGAGACGGAAGTGTGCAATCGATCTGCTGTGAATTCCTTTTCTTGTCTTGCTGTATCCTATTTTTTTATGAAGTGGTGGGAATGTTCAGGTAGTCTTTTCTGCTGACAGTTTCCTCCGTATACTTAAAAAGAGGAATAAAGAATCCCCTTGACACATCTGACTTTCAGAAACTCCACACATGAAGTTCTTGACTCTCGTCGCTTGCAATAACACCTCCCACGACACGCGAAAGGCCTTTCCTTCGCACAAAAAAAATGGAGAAAAGAACGTCGCTGGAAGCTCCTTCCCTCGCTAGAGTTTAGTCGTTCACTCCTGCTGGCCTGAGGCTTCGCTCCCAGGCTTCGCTCCCAGGCTTCGCTCCCAGGCTTCACGCGGCTCTCTGGCCTGGAAAAGGAGAGGAACGAGAGAAAATTAACAGTCTTGCAACAATAGTGGCTGCGAGTGACAGCAAAAAATCTTATTAGCAGTCTCTCGCTTCATTTTCTCTCTCTCTCTCTCTCTCTCTCTCTCTCTCTCTCTCTCTCTCTCTCTCTCTCTCTATATATATATATATATATATATATATATATATATATATATATATATATATATATATATATATATATATATATATTATATATATATAATATATATATATATATATATATATATATATATATATATATATATTCCACCCCGCACCTTCCGTTCTCCCTCCCTCCCTCTGTCCCTCTCTCCCCCTTCCTTCCTTTTCCTTCCTCGTCTTGTATATATATATATATATAT
>NC_051394.1:16593459-16595959 GCF_015228065.2 Penaeus monodon
GTCAGTGCTGGTCCCAAGCCCGGATAAAATAAAGAGAATGATTACCTAAAAGGTTACACCGGTACTCTCCGTGGAAAGGAACTGGGGACCCTACCACGTACTCACTCCAAGAGCATCACAACATGAAAACTACAATTAAGTATCATGCTGTGACCACGGCGGCTCAGACATGAACCTACCGTAAAAAAAAAAAAAAAAAAAAAAAAAAAAAAAACAAAAAAATATATATATATATATATATATATATATATATATATATATATATATATATATATATACTCGTATATATGTATAAACACACTCATGCGCGCGCGCACACACACACACACACAAACACACACAACACACACACACACACACACTTATTTCATGAAAGTGCTAAGTATGTTTTCTGATTTGCATATCAGAGAGGGGTCTCATCTCTGTACTTAAAATCATGATACGAATGGTCTCATTTTTATGTAGAAACTAACCTTGGTCCACTGTCGCGTGAGGATTCCGGTACAACAGTTTTGCTTCTTGCTGCAACTGCTCTGTCTCTCTCTCATATATATATATATATATATATAATATATATTATATATATATATATATATATATAAATATATATATATATATATATATATATTTATCGATATACACTATATAATCATATTATATTATCACACACACACATATCCACACATGTGTGTGTATGTATATATAGAAACATATATGCATATATATGTATGTATGTGTATATGTATATATGCATATATATGTATATATTTATATATATGTATGTATATATGTATGGGCGCGGTGGCTGAGTGGTTAGAGCACCGGTTTCGTCGACAAATCCAGGTTCGAGGGTTCGAGTCACCGACCGGCGCGTTGTTCCCTTGGGCAAGGAACTTCACCTCGATTGCCTACCTAGCCACTGGGTGGCCAAGCCACCTCAAGTCAGTGCTGGTCCCAAGCCCGGATAAGATAGAGAGAATGATTACCTAAAAAGGTACCACCGGCACTCTCCGTGGAAAGGAACTGGGGACCCTACCACGTACTCACTCCAAGAGCATCACAACATGAAAACTACAATTAAGTATCATGCTGTGACCGCGGCGGCTCAGACATGAACCTACCGTTAAAAGATGTATATATGTATGTGTGTGTGTGTGTGTGTGTGTGTGTGTGTGTGTGTGTGGGTCCTCCTCGCCCCCCTTCCCTACTCTGTCTTTCCTGGTACTGACCGCAAAAACTGCTTTGTCAAGTTAACTAAAATTAGGAACCGAAAGTGAAAGTTGAGCGTCTCCATTGAACTCCCTCCCCTCCCCCCCCCTTCCTCCAGTTGTCCTCTCCCCCACCTTCTCCCCTCCTCTCCTTCTCTCCTCCTTCCCCTTCCTCCCTTGTTCTTCTTGTCACATTCCTCTCTTTCTTCTCCAAGTTTTCTCCCTTTCCACGTCTTTCTGTCACCTTCTCCTCCCACCCAATCCCCTTTCTCTCTTTTCTCCCTCTCTCCATTCCCTTTTAATCTCGTATCTCCCCTCCTCCCCCTCCCCCTACTCCCTCTACCCAAGCCTAGTCCTCACTCACCCCCCCTTCAACCCCCTTCCATCTACTCCGGCCTCCCCCCTCATCGCCCGCTCCACCCCCCCCCCACCCTCCCCTCCCTCGCCCCTCGTTCCCCCGGCTACCTCTTCCAACCTAATACCCACCCCCCCTCCTTGCCCTGCGCCCCCTCCAAACACCAGCCCCCTTCCCCTCGTCCACCCCCCCCCCTCCTTGTCCATTCCTTCCTCCTCCCCTGATTCCTCGCTTTTCCTATTCCTTCTCCCCCTGATTCCTCGTTTCCATCTCCCTTCTTTCCACGTCCCTCCCCACCCCGTCCTCCTCCCCTACTTCCTCGTTTCCCCCCAAACCTCCTCCTTTAACCCCCCTCCCCTCCCCTCCAGGCCCCTGCCCTTCCCCGAGCCCCAGGGATCTCCCTGCTGGATTCCGGGGAGATGTGACGTCACGACTTGGATACCGGCCAGATAAACTTGCACTTGGACATTTTTTTCTCCCTTTCTCTTATCTTTACTATGTCTTCTATCATTCGCATTCTGGTGATGCACTTTGTTTTGGGTCTCTCTCTCTGTTCATGTTTGTTTTTAGTAGTTCCTGTGTGTTCCTTTTACTCTTCCTTTTTCTCTCTCTCTCTTTATTTATTTCTTCCTTTTCTCTCTCTCTCTCTCTCTCTCTCTCTCTCTCTCTCTCTCTCTCTTTCCTCTCTCACTCTCTTCTTTCTTCTCTCTTCCCCTCCTTCCTTCCTTCGCTCCTCTCTCTCTTTTCTCTTCTGCTCTCGCTCATTCTGTTTTATCTCTATATTCTTCTGCCTCCCTCCTTTCCTTCCCTCTCCCAATCTTCCAAACAACTTAGAACAAAAGATCAAGTTTAAGAATAGGAAAGAGAAGAAAAGAAAGAAAAAAAAAGAGAAAGATTTGAAAGTCGTCTGAAACATAAACAGGATAAAAATCTAGAC
>NC_051394.1:16608907-16609956 GCF_015228065.2 Penaeus monodon
CCCTCTCTCCTTCCCTCCCTTCCCCTCTCTTCTCCTCCACCCTCCTCCCCTTCGCATCCTCCCTCCTTGCCCCCTTCCCCCTTCCTTCTCTTCCTCCACCCTCCTCCCCTTCGCAACCTCCCTCCTTGTTCCCTCCCCCCTTCCTTCTCTTCCTCCACCCTCCTCTCCTTCGCATCCTCCCTCCTTGCCTCCCTTCCCCTCCTTCCTTGCCCTCCTTCCCATTGCAGCAGCGCCCCGCCCTCATTGTCTAACTGACCGTCCTTCTACAGCCGTCGACCTTGGCCAGTCCAGGAGCATTTAAGGTCATCTGATGTATATAAAAAAGGAAGGTCATCATTCTATTCATACACGGCTTAGAGGTTAATATGAGAGACCGAAGATACACGTAGATAAAATGTAAGATAATAGAGGGACAAAGGGAAGTATTTTTTTTTCTCTCTCTCTTTCTTTCTTTTTATGAGGCACAGAGGGAGAGGCGTTGGCCAGGATGCGAAAGGGAGACGGAAAACAAGAGGAGGAAGTGTATGAATACTAAATAGAAAGGGAGACAAACCAACAAACGAATACATCTACACACAAATAAAGATCAGACAAACAGGCATCCAAAGAGATCTATCTAAACAAACAAGCTAAAGTAAACAGCTGACTGAAACGTTTTTGCTGCTACGATCTACAGCCTAATAACGAACTACCGAACATCTTGTCAGTTAAAACCTAGTTATTAGATGGTAAAACTATTAGACATTTCACCCTTTTTATAACCTAACCTATAGGTTTTAGGAACTACTAACAACTATGATTATGATAAAAAAATCTATTAACTGGAGCTATTAATTTTCACCCTCAATATTTTGATTATTAAGGGAAGGGAAGATTGAAGGTGTGGAAAATAACGGAAGACGGATAGGAGAAAATGGGAAGTGATTGGGTGAAATAGCAATGAATAAATCGGAAAAATACGATAGTAATAATAGCAGAATAATCTTTGGTGGAAGGAAAAAAAAGAATTAGTAAAGTAAAAAGTGGTGGATAGCAGCAGAGCAAAGCAA
>NC_051394.1:16637001-16644501 GCF_015228065.2 Penaeus monodon
GATAAGTGGAGACAATACCGAGTGGTTTGATATCAAAAGAGAAAAGGAAAGAGAATATGAGGGAGAAAAAAGAAAGAGAAAGAGAGAGAAAGAGAGAGAAGGAGAGAGAAAGACAGAGAAAAGAAAGAGAGAGAGAGAGAGAGAGAGAGAGAGAGAGAGAGAGAGAGAGAGAGAGAGAGAGAGAGAGAGAGAGAGAGAGAAAGAGAAAGAGAAGTAGACAGATAGACAGATAGACAGACAGACAGACAGACAGACAAACAGAAACAGAGACAAACAGAGACGGCAAAGGAGAGGGAAAGTCATAAAAAGAGAGACAAGAAGAGACCAGGCTATAATGAGAAAAACAGAAAGAGAACGTGAAAAAGAGAACTAGAGAAATGTAGAGGATTGAGCGACGCAGGGAGCCATATGGCAGTAATGGCAACAAGTTATTTCATGATAAATAAGAAAGACCATAACACAAATGACATAATATAACATGAGGTGCCAGCAAACCAAAGCCTTTGTAATAAGTGGCTTCAAAGGCCTTATGAACACTAATTCATGAACTGATAATCATAGTGATCTACATAGTTAATGCGGAGAATACTATTTTGAATACGTTAGGTAATGGTATTTATAAGAAAACTGATGAGGAGCGATGATAATACTGATAACAGCAAGGACGATATATTAATAAAAAAAAATACATGAAAAATCAGAATAGGAAACTAACAATAACAATGGAGAGGTATGAATAATAACTTAAGTCACGTATATATCCTCTATATCAAGCGAGAATGAATAGATGATTAACTAAGTGCAGAAAGTAATTTGAGTTAAGCGACAAACGTCATTAAAGATACCAATAAGGATTTTGTTTGATACGTTGCACCAAACGGTTAGTGAATCATGACACTGAGATACACGCTAGCCCAAACACACATAAACACACACACACACACACACACACACACACACACACGCACACACACACACACACGCACACACCCATACCCACACACACACACACACACACATATATGTATATATAAATATATATATATATAATATATATATATATATATATATATACATATATATATATATATATATATATATATATTTATATATACATATATGTATGTGTGTATGTGTGTGTGGTGGTATATATATATATATATATATATATATATATATATATATATATATATATATATATATATATATATATATTTATATATGTATATATATATTTATATATACATATGTGTGTGTGTGTGTGTGTGTGTGTGGGTGTAGGTGTGTGTGTGTGTATGTGTGTGTGTGTTTGTGTGTGTTTGAGCTAACGTGTATCTCAGTGTCATATTTCACAAACCGTTTGGTGCAACGTATCAAACAAAATGCTTATTGGTATCTTTAATGACGTTTGTCGCTTAACTCAAATTACTTTCTGCACTTAGTTAATCATCTATTCATTCTCGCTTGATATATATATATATATATATATATATATATATATATATATATAATATATATATATATATATATATATAAAACACCGAGTTCAGACATCCTGTGCAAAGGAAGCGTTCGAGGGAAGGCCCGAAGGACAAGAGCATCCTGTGCTCCGGCGGGCAAGTGTGTGTTTCTGTGCGCGAGACATTGGGAATTCTATCAGCTGTTTATGCCGTTTGAAAAAAAAAAAATGATAATGAGATAAAAATAAAAAGGGTAATTTACATGAAATTAGTATAAAAAATGGAAAGAACAATAAAAAAAGCATATGACAACAGCGACATCGATGACACATTGCAGATGACAATTGCATAAACATGAATGCAACATCAACCCTTGCAGTGAAACCATTAGGGCGAAGTAGCGGTAAACCTCTAAGCTCCGAGAGCCAAAAGGAAAACGTGCGTCAGTGAGGCCCAAGCTGTATATTTTTCGCTGTTCAAATCACGGCTGAACACACAGGAAGTCGTTCAGGATGTGGGTGTGTGTGGAGGACGAGGCCTCTCTCTCTCTCTCTCTCTCTCTCTCTCTCTCTCTCTCTCTCTCTCTCTCTCTCTCTCTCTCTCTCTCTCTCTCTCTCTCTCTCTTCCTGTCTCTCCCTCTCCCCCACTCTCTCTCTTGCTCATTCGCCCTCTCTCCACCTACCAACGAATACATTTTCATTTACACAAAAGCAAGGAATTTGCCGTGAAACAGGAGCAACTTATGAGGAGATATATTCTAATATTATTCCATGTGCAATCACGGGCGCAAACACATACATATTCAAATTACATACCACAAGCAAACCCACACAAGCACACAGAGACATGCCCACCCTGACACACACTTTCAAAGTCTTGCACAAGCATACACGCGATGCAAATACTTTGACCAGAAGCTAACGAGAGGTAATTACAACCACACTGAAGCACACAGAATAACAAAAAACTTCTTTTAGTTTTCTTGTTTGCTGTGGGTCACATTAAAATCTTCATTTGGCGTATAAAACAACGATTTATATGAGGTGCATGGGTTAATTGCAGCAGCGTTTGGCAAAGGAGAAAATTTTTTTAAATTTTATTTTTTTCTATAAAAAAAGCCCCAAAAGGATGCTAAAAATAGGCGCGAGAGAGAGGTTGGAAGATGTGGACAGAATGATAATAAAAATAACGATAATGACACTAATAATAATTATAATAATAATAATAACAATGATAATGATAATGATGATGATGATGATGATGATGATGATGAGATGATGATGATGATGATGATGAGATTGATGATGGTGATGCTGGTGATGATGATACTAACTATATAAAAGTAAAAAAAAATAATAAAGTCATTATGCAAGAATTTATAAAAGCGCGAAACTACTCCCACACAACCCCCCAAAACCACACCCCAAAACACAAAAAACTTTTTTAACAATCGGCATAAACAACTTTAAAACCCGATGGGGTCGACGAAGGGCGTGACGTAAGGCGGCGAGCGGGGTTTCCTTTTTTTGGCGAAGGGAAATCTCCTAGTATTTTTGAGGTTTGGGTGGAGGGAGAGAGGGGAAGGGGGTGGAGATGGGGAGAAGGAGGGAAAGGATGGAGGGAGAGAGAAGAGAGGAGAGAAGAGAGAGAGAGAGAGAGAGAGAGAGAGAGAGAGAGAGAGAGATAACAGCTAGAGAGAGAATTGGAGAATGAGAGAAGTAACGAATTCATTGTGTGTTAAATTTTAAAATGTTCCCTTGGAGTGAAGTTAAAAGTACATGCCAAGTATAAGCAATTATTTTACCTGCCCCTTTCGGTTTCGCGCATTGCTAGCGCAAGGGACGCCAGATTTTCTTCAAAAGTGTATTTCCCTTTTCCCATGGTAATGCATTAACAGAAATCCCAAAAGGAAAAGGGAAAAAATTCCTCCCCCCCATCGTATATAAAATTTACGTAGATTTTAAAATAATCTTACCATGAGTGTACCAAGCCCAGAAACCGTAAGCACTCAACATCCCAGCACCACACAGGAGACGCGTCCAAGGTGAACAGCCGGTATAGCAGAACGACCACTTCTGCCCCAACACATCCGGACAGCTCACGGGGCCGGCCGTTCTTTTCCCTTCGCTTCCATCTCCCCTTCTCCTTATCTCCTCCTCCCCCTCTTGCTCCCAACCCCTTCCTCTTCCCGTGTAACCATAGAGTTTGGGCAGAGGGACACGAAGAAAGGGAAAGTACCCAATCACCAGAGTTACACCTGTAGCTACAACGGGGTATTTCCCTTGCGTGACGCGGGTGTCGACTGGCAGCTCTTTCTGAGTTGATGTTCTGCTTGTTTGTTTATAAGGTCTTGACACACACACCACACACACACACACACACCCCCAACACAACACACACACACACAACACACACACCACACACACACACACACACAAAACCCCTACAACACACACACACACACAAACACACACCACACACACACACAACACACCCACCCCAAAACATACAAAAAGTACATATAATATAAAATAATATAATAATATATTATATAATATATTATATATAGTATATATATATATAAGCGTGTTTTTGTGAGAACATTTATATATATAATATATATATATATATTAATATATATATAACATATAATAAAATTTTTTAAAATATTATATATATATTACAATATAAATAATATATTAATATATATAAATATATTTTTTATATATATACATAGTATATTTTCTTTAAATTATATTTTATTTCATAATATAACAAAAAAAAACTACATCCGCCCTGAGGGATATGGACCCACCCTTTTGGGCCACTTTTGCTCCGGGCCATACGCCCCAGAGTGGGCCCGTCGGGCCCGTCATGGGATAAATAGAAATGAGGGTGGGGGGACTCCTTACCTTGGCGCCACATCTATAAACGGTTTCAATAAAAAATACTACCAGGGAAGACAACGGGAAACTACGCTGACTGATCCTTTCCCTCGTATTTATGGCACACATCCTAGGAAATATTTTACAGTATAACTCCTCTACTCCTTGTCTTCGAATAGCTTCTAACACTGCTGGGATTTGTGCAGAGTTGAGAATCCAATGCGGAAGCCTGCCTCTTCTCTAGGTGGTAGAATCGTGCCCAAAATCGTGCTGTATGATTTTGTGAACAGATTGTAAAAAAAATGAAGAAGGCTTGGGTCGGTTTTTTTAAAATTTTCTACCCCCCTTATTATGTATCAAAATAATGCATCTTTCCAGGCTTTCAGATTTTTTTTTCCATTCAGAAGGCATTTGTTAAAAAAGTTTGGGGCTATTTTCACTTTTTGCTTTTCCCGCTCTATTGTAACGTTATATATTCCGTTTCACCTGGTTTTTTTCTCTCTTTTCATCCCTTTTAAAGGGCTCTTTTTTATTCCCTTTTGTTTGATGGAGGCGTCTCTAGTTACCGAGTTTGTTTCTATCCCTGGATGTTTATTTATGTTGTAGAGATCCCTGTAAACGTCTTTCGCTTTCACTCCGTCTGTTTTTTTTATTGCGTACATTTGATTTCCAATTTCAAATTCCCCTTTTTACCCCCCTATGGGGCCCAAATTTCACTGTTTCCTTTATTATTTGAGTACTGAATTTCCGCACATTTTCCATCTTTTTATTTATATTCTTTGTTAGTTCAACTAATTATATTTTGTCCTTGTTTGACGATACTTTCAAGACCCTAGGTTTTTTGCATAATCTGTTTATTTTCTTTTGGGCTTTGGAGTTTTGCTTGTCGTTCTTACCAACTACATGAAGTGCAGCTTCCTTTATCATGTCACTGTTTGTATTCACTGATGTCTCATTATCAGTACATCTGGTTTGTGCATTGTGGGTTTTTCTATTTCAGAATCACCATTAAACATTTTTCATATAAAATATATATATACTAATAATATAATATATATAATTATATATACACCATATATAATATATATATATATATATATATATATATATATATGAAATTTTTATTAATTTATATAATTTAATATAATATATTTTAATAAATTTATAATTTTATTATTATTAAAATATTATAAGTATATTATAAAATTTTATATATATATATATTTATATAACGTTATAATAATGTATATATATATTTATTATATATTTTATATATATAATATATATAATTATTATATATATATCTATATATTATAATAATAATTATATTAATAAAATTTTAAAAAATATATTAATATATAAGCAATATACGCATATATATGTGGCAATATACATATAATATTAATATATTATATTATATTAAATTAAAAATATAATTTGTAATTATATATATATATATATATTATATATGTATATAAAGTTAAGTTAGTATTTATGTATAAATAATAAAATTCTTTTTTTAACGGTAGGTTCATGTCTGAGCCGCCCGTGGGACGATGATATTAATTTTAGTTTTCAGTTGGATCTCTTGGAGTGAGTACGTGGTAGGTCCCCCGTTCCCCTTCAGGAGAGTGCCGGTGTTCCTTTTTTTTTTATTATTTTTTTTTTATTATTTTTTTTTATTTTTTTTATTTTTTTTTTTTTTAGGTAACATTCTTCTATTTATCGGGCTTGGGGGCCGCACTGACTTTGGGGTGGCTTGGTAGGCATTTAGGGAAGTTCCTTTGCCCCAAAGGGAAAAAACGCGCCGGCCGGTGCCGAACCGTTTAATCGATTTCCGAGGCAGTCCGAGCTTTTAACCCTTCGGCCCCCCCCCCGGCCTACGACATGGGCCCCTGATTTTTTTGGCAATTTGGCGGTGGTTTCCATTGCCTTCCCCCGGTGTTTTTATCGACACCATCTCTTTTTCCCCGGGGACGACTTTTGGGGTGGCTTGGCCCCCCAGGGCTGGGAGGGAATCGAGGTGAAGTCCTTTCCAAGGGACAAAAGCGCCGGCCGGGGACTCGAACCCTCAATCAGATGCCGTGGACATCTGGAGTCCGACGCCTAACCCCTTTGGCCCCCGCGGCCTTTGGTCATGGGCTTCCATGATTTTTTTTGGCAAATTTTGGCGGGGTTTGCCTTGCTTTTTGCCCGGTGTTTTTACGGTCACCATCTCTATTTTCCCGGGACGACTTTTGGGGTGGCGGCACCCAGTGGTAGGGAGGGGAAACGAGGGAAAATTTCCCTTTCCCAAAGGGACAACGCCCGGCCGGTGACCGAACCCTCGACCGTTGCCGTCGTGACAGTCTGGGTCCCACGCTTAACCATTCGGGCCCCCGCGGCCCACATACATACTACAACATCATATAAATTTTAAATATTAATATATTAATATTATATGTTATAAAGATATGTTATTATATTTGATAAAACATATATCATATTAAATAATAATATATTGTATATATAAAATTTTATAATTATATATTATAATATATATATATGTATAATATTATATAATTTTTATATAGATTAATATAATATAAAATATATATATACATATATATCACAAGCACACACATAAACCCACACACACACACACACACACACACAACACACACAACACACACACACACCACAACACACACACAATATAAATATATATATTAATAAATAATATATATATAATTATTTAATAATATTTTTATAATATTTTTAAATGTATTAAATGTACAAAGTAAAATATGGTGTATGTAAATAATTATATATTAAAATATATATATTAATATAATTTTAAAATACATATTATATGTATAGGGCCGCGGGCTGGTGGTTAGGTCGGATCAAAATGTCCCCCACGGGAATCTGAGTTCGAGGTTTAAGTCACCGGCCGGCGCGTTTTTCCCCTTTGGGGAAGGAACTTCACCTCGATTGGGCCTCCTAGAAAACGAATATGCCTAGAGATGGTCGTGGGGGAGTCACCGCCGTGGCACAAACCCGGTTATTAGGAAGGGCATCCTTCAGGGAAGGGGCTGCCAATATAAACCCCTCAGTAATGATTTAGAGAGGCCTATTCCCCGCAGTGGAATGAATGGCTGTTAAAAAAAAAAGAA
>NC_051394.1:16649501-16654501 GCF_015228065.2 Penaeus monodon
CCCCCAACCCTTTTTTCGCCACTAAAACTCGATTTTTAAACGTTTTTTTTCCCATAAAACCTTTGGGAAAAGCCCGAAAATTCTTTGATGTTTTTTCCCCTCAGTTTGTCTTGGGGTTTTGCCTTTTCCTTTCTGTTTCCTTCACCTCCCTGTCAGAAATTTTTCTAATACTTTTACTTCTCTTTCACATGAAAAATAAATTTTAAATTTTTCCTTTTTTTTAAAAGTGTGAAAAACACGGTTTTTAAAAATTTATTTTCTCAGCACTTTTCATCATTTGTTTTTTTCTCTGTTGCCCAATTAATACATATTACTCTCTTTTAACACCACATTAAAACTTTTGGGTTTTTTTCCCTTGCGGGGCTTCTTCAGCACCCATTTCAGCCCATATGAGGAAATTGGGAAAAAAATTTAATGGGGGTTTTTAAAAAATTAAAACCTTTCAGCTTTGCCCTTTTAAGGGTAATCCCTTTGGGTTTCTTTCCCAGGGGGGTTTTATTGAGAGAACTGTGGGGGTTTTTGGCAATGGTAATTCTTTTTTTTAAATCCCCCGGGGGTTGAATCATCATATGTATTATTTAAAAAAACAGCCCCATGATAAAGTGAATTTTTTCCCCAAAAATTTTTCCCAATCTTCCATTGTTTGTACATGTTCTTTCATTTTTTTCATTGGGGGGGGTTATCTTTGAATCTTCATGACCCTTATTTTTCTTGGCATTAAGAAACAACCCCAGCCCCCTTTTCGCTTGTTTCTTAACTTTATCTAGTGGGTGTTGTATTTCAGGGGATACTGCTGGCTTTTTAAAAAACTTTTCCATGGGCCCAAATACCCCTTAAAATTTGATTTTTTGTATCCCCCAAAAATTTCCCCCAAAACACCTCTTATAATTGAGAATATATGTTAAAAGGGGTTGCGGAGACAAAAATGAAACCCCGGGTTCGCACTCCTTTTTTTGCCCTTCGAACCATTCTTTTTAACCCCATAAGGGGTTTTCTTACAGTTGCTTGTTGTTGGTCATACTGGCTTTTTTTTTGGGATTTTTGTGTTTTGGAAAACCCATATGTTCATGTTATTCCAAAGGTTTATGTGATCAAATTATAAAAAGGTTTTCCAGTAAATAAAATGAAACAAGGAAAAGGGGTTTTTTTCTAAATTTTCCCTTTTTTTTTCTTTATATCAATTTAAATTTTGAATCGGGTTTTTTGGTACCTTTTCCAGGGGCAAAAAAAACCCTGTTTGTTCGTCTGCAATTTTTTCCCTTTTTAACTTCAATTTAAATTTTTTCCCGGAAAATTTTTTTAAACAAATTTTGCTGCTGTGATTATAAAATTGAAATTTGTCCTGTTATTTTTTGGCATTGGAGTGCAAACCTTTTTTAGGTATGGGAGTAAAGGGACTGTTTTTTCCCCAAATTTTTTCTGGGCCATCTTCTTTCTTTTTCCAAATTTTTTTTGTACAAATTTTGTAGAAAAAAGTTTTAAACCCAACTTTTGGGCCAGCATTCTTATTTTTTTCTGCTGTTTTTTTTAAATCTATTCCGGGGCTCTTTTATTCTTTAATTCTTTTATGGCTTTTATAACTTCGTCTTTTCTGGGGGGCGGGGGTTCATCTTCGTGTCTTTGGGAACTTTAATGTTTTGTTAGATCTTTATTCTTTTTGTATAGGTTGGAACAATTTTAAATTCCATCTGTTTTTTTGCCCTTTTTTTCCATCAATAAAAAAATTTCTACCCTTCAGTTTTGATAGTGCCCCATTTTAAGGTTTAAAATTTTTCCGGGGTAAATTTTTTCGTACTCCTTTGGTTAGATTTTTCTTTATTTTGTCTTATTGTTTAGAACATTTTTTAAATTTCTCTGGAAAATGTTCTTTTAAAAATTTTTTTCCTTATTTTTTGGTCGCAAAAATCTTTGAATTTTTGTATTTTTTTTTTTTTAAAATTCCCTTTCTTCAACTGGATTTTTGATACCCTTTGATTTGTTTCAATTTAAATTAGTGTTTTTTTTTCAGATTCCGGGGGGAATTTTGTCTTTTTTTTTTTTGGCGATATTTTCTTGACAGCGCCACAAGATTTCCCTTTTTCCCCTTTTTCCCAAAAAACTCATTTGGTTTTTATCATTTCCATTGATTGAGTACTTAAAATTTTTTTGACACTGTAATTCTGAAATTTTTAAAATCAAGGGGTTTTTGTAGTCGAGCTTTAGGGGTGGTTTTGGGGGGGACGCTCCATTTTTTTGATTTCTTTTTTAAAATTTCGAAAAGTTATTTATTTGGGGGGTTTTCACTTTTTTCCCAAGTGGGGAAACCAGTCTTGTTTTGGGGGTTTTATTTTTTAGGCAACTTTTTCATTTTTGGTTCACACAATGTAGCAATTTATTTTGCGGGTTCTTTTTTTCGGGTTTTTGGGAAAACCACTGTACAAGTGTTTTGGGGTGGTGTTGGAACAATGTATGGCTATAAAACTAGTTTATTGAAATATAGAATTCAATAAAATTTACCTCTTTCATTTATATCTCCAAGGCCAAATTTTTTCCAAGGTGTTTTTTTTTTTTAGAAAAATTTTTTGCCTTTCCTTTGGCTTTTGAGGTCTCCCCATGTTTTAACTTTTACATCTCTGTTAGGGATTGTGTCAAAAAGGTTTTTTGGGGAAAAGTATTAAAAAAAAAATCCTTTTTCTTAAACCCCTTTGAAAATGTTGGTTTGGTGCTTTAGCTTTTGTATAATATTTAATGTTTGAGGTTTTTTTGCTTATATTCTGATTTTTTAAAAATGCGATCTTTTATTGGGCCCTGGCCCCCCAATTAGTGCTTTGCATTTTTTTTTTCGTGAGAATCATAGCAAATCCGTGACTATAATTTCCTTCTTCTTTTCCCCCCAAAAAAGAAAATGTCTTGTTTTTTTTAGTTTTTTAAAATTCCCCTTTTCTTTTCCCAAATTTGGGCTCACCCGATTCCTAGAATTTTTAAAAGTTTTTATCTATCCATTTCGTTACAAAAGTATTTCAAAATTTTCCCATCTCTTTCTTTTCCCCTTTCGTTCCCCTGTTTTCCCATTTTTTAGGGGTTTTTTTTTAATTGGACATGTTTTCTTTATCTCTTTGTCTTCCAAAGCCCGGGGTTTTAAAATTTCAAACCTGGTTGCCCCCCTGGGAAAAACGCCCCCCCTTTAAACCCACGCGACCGGGGGGGTGTGGGAAGAATTATAAATTTTTGGGATTTAATCAATTTGGGGTAGAGGTTTGGGCAAAAGGAAAAAAAAAAGCTGAGTTGGGAAACCCCCACCTCCCCTTTTTGGGCTCGCAAATCTTTCCCAAATAACTAGGGGGAAATATCTTTGCCCTTTTAAAAACGTTACACTGAATACGGGGGAAACCGTAATCAGTAAACCCCAAAAAGGGGGTTTTTCAAAACCCAAAATCCACGCCCCTGCCGAAAAGCTTCACCGCAACCCTTGGCATAGGGAGCAATAGGGTGCTATCCTTTTTCAAAAGGGGAAACCCCCGGGTGCAGTTTAAATTTTCTTAAACCCCGGACATATATTTTAAATATATATATATATATATATATTATATATATATAAAATATATATATATATATATTATATATGTTTTATTTATATAAAATATAATATATAAATATATATATATATACAACACACACATAATTATATATATATTAAAATATTATTATAATATATATAATTAATATATTATATATATATATATATATATGTATATTTTAAAATTTATAATTTTAATAGAAAAGTAGATTCAAATATTTTAAAATATATATTTAAAATTTATGTATAAAATATAAAAAAAATAAGTAAATAAATAAAAAGATAAAAACTCCTCCCCTCTCCCCCCCTCCTTTATATATATATTATATATATATTATATATATTATATATATATATTAATTTTATATTAATTTTATATATATAAGCACCACATAGGGGGTGTTTTTAAAAGGGAATCCTTTCCCGGGGTTACCTCGTTTTCCAAAGGGATTCACTCCGCTTCACCTGTACTGACCCGAAACTGGAAGTAGAAAATTTTTTTTTTTTTTTTATATAAAATGGGCCCTTTATGTAAAGAAAAGGGAAAATCGGTCATCAAATTTGCTTTATTCAAACCCCCGCAAAAGAGACTATCCAAAATTGGGGGGCCCAAAAAGGGGAAGGGCCCCTGTTTTAAAACCCCCCCCCCAAAACTTAAATTCTCTTTTCTTTTTTTTTTCCTTTTTCCCTTTTTTTCTTTTTTTTTCTTTCAATCTCTCCCTCTCCTCCTCTTTTCTCCCCTTTTTTTTCTTCCCCCCCTCCTTTTCCCCTCCTCTCTCTCTCTTATATAAATAAATTTTATATATAATTATAAATAAAATATATATATATAAAATGTATAGTAATTTTTGTTTACTATGGGATATATATATATTAAAATTAAATATATATTTAATATATAATTATATATATATATAAAATAATATATATATATATAATATATAATTTTAAAATATATATGCCATGTTTTTTAAAGCTTTTTTTTTTGCATTGTCTTCACGGGGTATTCGTTTTGTCTTGGGTAGAAAAAATTTTTTAAAAATATATTTTGAAAATGAATGTTATTTTTATGCAATCCCTATAAAAACAATCTTTGTTCCGAATCATAAATGTTTTATGAACTGACGTAACAGTTTCTTTGGTTAAAAACAGATATCATTTAAAAATAAATACATAATGCCCTATAGTTCTATATCTTTAATTTAAAAATTTTTCTATTTTCTATTTTCATGTTGGGGGGTGTTTGTGTGTTTTGAAGATACCAAGTTTTGAACAACAATTTTAACACACCATGGCAGTTGGTTATAACCAGTCCTTTTTATTTAGAAGCAAGTCCCTTTTTTTTCATAATTCCCCAAAATTTATTTTACCATGATTTTTTCATCATATTTTGTTTCTTCATCATGGGTTTAAAATGTTATTACTGCTTCGTATATATTGGGGG
>NC_051394.1:16672001-16679501 GCF_015228065.2 Penaeus monodon
CTTGTTTGTTTGGCAGTAATGAGGATTTTTGTTTTTTTGTTTTTGTTTTCTTTTTAGCTGTGGTTGATTAGGAGTCTTTCTGTCTGTCTGTCTGTCTCTTCTCTCTCTCTCTCTCTCTCCTCTCTCTCTCTCTCTCTCTCTCTCTCTCTCTCTCTCTCTCTCTCTCTCTCTCTCTCTCTCTCTCTCTCTCTCTCTCTCTCTCTTCTCTCTCCTCTCTCTCTCTCTCAGTGTTTCTCTCTCTCGCTCACTCTTCTCTCTCTCTCTCTCTACCTCCTAGAAGGTAACCCGGCACTCTCCGTGGAAAGGACACTGGGACCCTACCCGTACTGACCCTCCAATCAGAGCATCACAACATGAAAAACTACAATTAAGTATCATGCTGTGACCACGGCGGCTCAGACAGGAACCTACCGTTAAAAGAAAAGGTGTGTGTGTGTGTGTGTGTGTGTGTGTGTGTGTGTGTTTTTATGGTGTTTTATATATATATATATATATATTATATATATATATATATATATATATATATATATAAATATATATATATATATATATATATATATATATATAGTATATATATATATGAATATATATTATATGTAGTGTGTATGTAAACCGTCAGAGGACATTGGCAAAAACAATGGGCTCGGGACGCTTCGTAACGAGTGCGTGATTGTTTTTCTTCTGTATATATTATTTCATCGTATGATTCAAAGAGAGTAGGCAAATTGACGTAACCAGCGTTATGATGTTATATTCACACGGCTCCAAATTAACAGAAAATAAATGTTATGAATCAAAAGGAGTCAGGGAAAGGGAGGGATGCTGTAGGCTGATCGTGAACATTGGATCGACTGAGATGAGCAAACAGAGCCAGTGTTGCGAGTTATAGTATTCTATTTATGTGCAAATACTGTACTTATTTTTTGTCCTGCCTGTGGATCAGATTGTAGTTTTAGAACATGTGTGATGGAAATGAAGGAACAAGTTTTTGTTAAAATAATCTGTCTCAGGATTATAAATATTACTGTTACTTCATATATGAGATCAGGGTAGGAAATCCTTTATAGTTCTTGTCAAGAAATGCTGTTGCTATCAAACCATTGCTTTGTCACTGATTATTTACATGTTTACAGGTTGAAGCAAGTTATAGATTAAATCTACTACATCACTTTAGTGTTTGCTCAGTACACACACACACACACACACACACACACACACTTAATACACCAACATATATATATATATATATATATATATATAAATTAATATATATATATATATATATATATATATATGTATATATATATATATATATATATATATATATATATATATATATATATATATATATATATATATATATATATATATACATATATAAGAAGCTGCAATAAATCAATATGACGCAAGTAAAAGCCAAAACACAGGCATCAATCACATCCCTGTATCTAAGCGGGGAACGAAATTGCGTAACGCTAGCACTTCTGACATTATATCTTTTTACATTTTCCTGCATATCACGAGCGCTTGCGTCGTCAGATGGGAACGTGAACAACGAACATTTATCTTGCTCGTCTTACTAAAGAATTCCAATTTATATTGGGATTTGTTCTTATTGTTTTTTTGTTTTGTTTTAGTAATATCTTATTGGGAGTTTTATAGAACGCTACTTCTTGAAATTATAGTAAGTATGTGTAAGAATAGATACATACGGTAAAATATATATTCGGCAAATAAATAATTAATGTAAAAACAGAATAAACATATTATTATTAAATATAGAAAGTACAACAAAGTCATCTAACGAAAAGAAAAATGACAAAAAGCGTATTGCATGTTTACTATATGAAAGAAAACCAAAGAAAAAAAATAATAACAAAATAAATAAATAAATAGAATAAATAAATAAATAAATAAATAAAAAAATCTAGAAATAAAAACAATCACACTAAAGTAGATACAAATGAACACGAAAAAATAAATGTTTACCGTTTAGAGGAAAACCAAGTGAGAAAAATACGGGCAAAAATACAACATAAAAACAAGGTATTTAGACAAAGACCTACTCACACTAAAATATAGATATAGAAATAAATATAAACGGACACGAAAAGAAGAGAAAAGACAGTAGACGCTAAACACAGGAAGGCAAAAAGAAAAATCACTCCCGCAAGATTCCACGCTGCCTGCCAAGTAGCGAAACGAAACCGACTTTGTGGAACATGTCTCATTTTTTCTTCCGTTCAAAATTACAATTTCTATTCTCATTCCCTCCGGCATTTTCCAAAACTGACTCGCTGATATCTCTCAGAAGTATATTAGTCTCGTCTCTTTGCAGATTTAATGGACATTCCGTTGCCTGCTTAAGGAAGGAAGAGGTGCTGATTAGTGACTCCGATGAGAAGACGAAAACAACAAGATGGCTGCCCTGAATCCGCCAGACAGAGAGGCTTTTTGTCGCCGCTTGCATCACGGCTGTTAAACTCGCCGATTATGTCGTCGTAAAGGTGATAGCGCCGCGTGCACGCAAGCGCGGTCGCGTTAATGGAGGATTTTTCAAGCAGACATGCAAAAACGGGTATTAGTCATGCAGTGCAGGAGCAAGACTTATCTATCTATATACATTTATATACAAGTACACACATAATCCTCTTTTTTTGCATAATTTTGTCTATGTCTGCATCTGTCATACATATGTATATCTATCTGTTTACCTATCTATCTATATATGCATATATATATTTGTGTGTGTGTGTGTGTGTGTGTGTGTGTGTGTGTGTGTATGTGTGTGTGTGTATGTATATGTATATACATAATATATATATAAATAATATATATATACTATATAATATATTATATATTGTATATACATATATATAATATATATAATAATTATAATATATATATATATATCATTATATATATATATATATATATATATTATATATATTATATATGTTATATATATATATATAATCTATATATATAATATAAACTATATAATATCTATATAATATATATACTATTCTTTCCTACATATCTAGACCTACTATATTATTTATTATATATATTATATATATATTATATATATATATTATATATATATATAATTTATGCATATATACATATACATATACCCTATCATAAAATATACATATACTATACTATATATATATATAAAAATATATATATATATATTATAAAATTATATAATATATATATAAAAACCTTCATGTGTGTATAAAAATATTGTGTGTCCCCACACACACACACACACACCCCACAACACAACCCCACACACAAACCCCCAACACACCCACACGCCAAACCCAAACACCTCCACCACCCACCACCACCACACCCCCCCACAAAACACCACACAACACACACCACACAAAACACATACCCAACACACCCCCCAAACACACACACAACACACACCACCACCCACACACACACACACCACACACACCACAACACACACACACAACACACACACAACGAGCACGCACCCCCCCCCCCCCCACACACCCGCAAGCAGTATATTATACGGCGAATTCTAGATATGAATATTTCGGGAGTTTTTGCACCTTCCTCGTGTTAAAAACAATGGCTCTCCCCACTTGTTTCTGTCTTTGGGCAAATCATGATCAGCCAATCAGGGAAAGAATTTTTTCCGTTCCTTTGGAGAAGAGGAAAGAAAAGAAGAAGACAGAGAAAAAGAAGAGAGAGAGAGAGAGAGAAAAAAAAAAGAGAAAGGAGAGGAGAGGAGAAACAAAAGGAAGAGAAGAGAAGAGAGAAAGAGAACAAAGAGACAGAGAGAGAGAGAGAGGAGAGTAGAAGGGAGAGGGAAGAAAGAGAAGAGAGAGAGAGAGAGAGGAGGGGAAAAAGAAACAAAAAACAAGGAAAGAAAAGAAAAAAGAAGAGAGAAGAGAGAGAGGGGAAGAGAAAAAAAAGAGAAAAAAAAAAAAAAGAAGAAGAAAGAGATAATAATAATAGATAGAAAGGGAAGAAAGCAAGAGAGAGCAAAAAAAAAAAAAAAAAGAAAAGAAAAAGAAAAGAAAGAAAAAAAAAGAAGGAGAAAAAAAAAGGGGAAAAAAAAAGGGAAACAGAAAAAAAAAAAAAAAAAGGAAAAAAAAAAGAAAAAAAGAAAAAAAGAAAAAAAGGAAAAAAATAAGAAAAAAAGAGAAAAAAATTATAATAAAATAACAAATAAAGGAATGAAAAGACAAACAAAAAATTAAAAATTTTATAGACAAAATTTGGGGAAAAATTAAACCCTTCCTTTAATTTCATAAACCCCCACAAATACTCCCCCCACATATTCGGCACTCCAAAAAAAAAAAAAAAAAAAAAACAGCCTAAACCCTTCTCGAACGTTTTCCCAATGAAGTAAAAAAAAAAAAAAAAAAAAATAAAAAAGGAAGAAAGAAAGAAAAGAAAAAAAAAAAAAAAGAAAAAAAAAAAAAAAATAGTAATACATGGTTATAACCACAAACCAAAACATATTCGTACCCGTGAAAACTTGTGTCAAATGGATGATTCCGTTTTTTTTCTTTCTCTTCTTCCTTCTCCACCTCCTCCTCTTCTTCTTTTTCTTCTGTTTCTCCTCCTCCTTCTTCTTCTCTTTCTTCTTCATCTTCTTTTTCTTCCGCTTCTCCTCCTTCTCCTTCGTCTTGTTCTTGTTCTTCTTCTTGTTCTTCTTTTTGTTCTTCTTCTTCTCCTTCGTCTTCTTCTCTCCCTCTTCTTTCTCCTCCTCCCTCTTCTTATTATACTTCTTCCTTTTCGTCTTTTTCATCTTATAATTTTCGATTTTTTCTTGTTAATTATCTCCTACTTGATAACTTTTTTTTTCTTCATTTAAATTCATATATTTTCGTTTCTCTGTTTCCTTTTTTCAGCCTATTTTCTTTTAATTTTCTTTTTCTTTTCGTTTTTTTTTTTTTTTTTAATGGAATGAATACTGCGAATGGACAAAACAGCTATTTACATAATCATCATTAACGTCACGATAACCTCTTCTTTCACTATTAACATAATCATCCCATTTATAATTTTATCACTTGATCTTAAATATCAATAAAGACCAGTTATTAGCCTTTTTCACTTTTTTTGTCGTTATCCCTGTTTAAAAATTTTAAATTTTTCGTCAATCTTTCCCGCCTATAAAGCTTAAAAATGAATCACTTTCAAAGCCTCATTAATTCAGTAACGAATGCTAATTAACCTCCCATTCAACTCGCTAATCACCCGTGACAATAATTATCATAAAAAAAGATTGTTCTTCACGGGAAGCCTCCCTTTCCCCCCTCCCCCCACCTCTCCTCTTCTCGTATCTCCCTTTCTCTTTTTTCTTTTTTTCTTCCTTTCTTCGCATATTTTTTTTTTATAATTTTTTTTCCCTCCTTTCTCCTTCCCTTCACTCTTTTTCACCCTCTACCTCCCTTTTTTCCCTCGTTCCTCTTCCTTCCTCTCCTTTTTTCGCTCGTTCCCCTTTTCCCTCTTTTTGTTCTCCCTCTTTCTCATTTATATTTTGTTCCATCTTCTGTTTCTTGCTTTTTCCCCTTTTTATCTCCCTACGTCCTATCCACCCTTTTCCCCCTTGCCCCCTCCCCCCCTCTCCCCCGGGTAAGAATTTCAGGTCACATTTGCATTCATAAAGGTCGTTTGCGGAGGTTTTCTGGAATGGATTTTTTTTTTTTAAATTTTGTTATCAAAACTTGTTCTCTCTCTCTCTCTCCTCCCGTTCTCTCTTTTCTCTTCTTCCCCCCTCTCCTCTCTTCCTCTCTCTCTCCTTACCTCTCTCTTTTTTTCTCCCCCCCCCTCTCTCTCTCTTTCCTTTCCCCCCCCCTCTCTTTTCTCTCTCTCTCTCTTCTCTCTCCCCTCCTTTTCCATCTCTCTTCTCTCTCTCTCTCCCCTTCCCCCTCCCCCCTCCCCTCTCTCTCTCTCCCCTTTTCCTTTTCCCCCTTTCCCTCCCCTTTTCTCCCTTTTCTCCCCATCCCCTCTCTCCTTCCCCCTCTCTCCCCCCTTTTCTCGTCTCTTTTTCCCTCTCTTCTCCCCTCCCCTCCCCCTCTTTTTTTTTTCCCTCTCTCCCTCTCCTCTCTCTCCCTTCTCTTTTCCTCCCCTCCCCTCGTCCGGGCCCCTCTCTCCCTCTCTCCTCTCTCCTTTTTCCCCCTTTTCTCCCCTCATCCTCTCTTTTCCCCCTCTCCCCCCTCCCCTCCTTTTCTCCCCCCTCTCCCCCCTCTCTCCTCCCCTTTTCTCCCTTTTTTTCTTCCTTTTTCCCCCTCTCTCTCTCCTCTTCCTCCCCTCCCCTCCCCTCTCCCTCTCTCTCCCATTTTTTTTATTTTTTTTTTTTTTTTTTAAAAATTATTTTTCTTTCATTCCTTTTTCCCTTTCCTTTTCCTTTTTCCCCTCCTTTTTCTTTTCCATCTTCTTTTTTTTCTTCCCTCTTCTTCTCCTCCCTTGTTCCTTTCTTTTTTCCCCCTTTCCCCCCCCTCTCTTTTTTTTCCCTTTCCTCCTCCTCCTTTCCGTTTTGGTCCCTTCCCCCATTTTTCTCTTTCTCTCCCCTCTCTCTCTTTTTTTTTTATTTTTTAAATTTTTTTGTTTTTTCTTTCTTTCGAAATCCCTTCTTTTTTCTCTTTTCCCCCTTTTTCTTTTCTTCCCTTTTTTTTATTTTTCCCTTTCTCTTCCCCCTTTTCCTTTTTTTTCCCCTTTTTTTCCCCCTCCCCCTTTTTGTTTTTCCCGGGCCCCCCTTTTTTCTTTTCCCCCTCTCTTCCTTTTCTCTCTCTCTCTCCCCCTTTTTTTCTTTTTCCCCCTTTTTTTCTTTTTCTCTCTCTTTCTCTCTTTTCTCTCTCTTTTCCCCCTCCTCCCTCTCCCCTCTCTCCCATTTTTTTTTCTCTCTCTTTTCCCCTTTTTTTCTCTCCCCCGCCCTCTCTCTCCTTTTCCCTTTCCCCCCTCCCTCCTTCCCCTCCTTCCCCCTTTCCCCCCCTCCCTCCCCCCCCCCCCCTCCCCCCTCCCCCCTTCCCCCCCCCTCCCCCCCTCCCCCCCTTTTCCCTCCCCCTTTCCCCCCCCGGGGTTTTCCCCCCCCCTTAATTTGAGGGGAAAAAGATTTCCAAAAACACCAATAGAATAGTGATAAGAATTTTGACAAAGGAAACAATAACGTTGATAATACAAAAAAGAAATGATAAAAAACAAGAGTGATAATATTATTGTAGCAGCGACAACTACAACTAAGGCATCACGAACAATAAAGGAAGTAATGTTGATAATGATAAGGATAAAAGAATAATAAACAGTAAAAAACAGTAATGATAATAATAACGCTGATTATGAATAAGAAGAAATAATGATAATAATGTAATAATAACAATGATAATAAATGTAATAATAACAATGATAATAACAAGAAGATTGATAGTAATTATAATGATAATAATAATAATGTTAATGATGATAATGATAATCATAAGAGTAATAAATGATAATAATGATAATGAT
>NC_051394.1:16684501-16692001 GCF_015228065.2 Penaeus monodon
GAGAGAGGGAGATAAAGGGGGAGGCGGCATCTCCATCGCCTGCAGTTCCTTTTCGAAGACTAATCCTCCCTTCGGTCTCATTCACCACCAACGACCGATATACATAATGTGCGTGGGTTGTGTGTGTACGTGTGTGTACGTGTGTATCCGCGTGTGTACGTGGATAAGTGTCTGCCTCTGTATACGTATATCTGCGTGGGTGTAGGTGTAGAGCGAAGGCATACGTGGGTTTGTTTGAGTATTTCTGTGTGTGCATATGTGTATATGTGTATGTATGTATGTATGTATGTGTGTATGTATGTATGTATGTATGTATGTATTTATGTATGTATGTATGCATGTATCTATGTATGAATGTATGTATGTCTGAATGTAACTATGTCTACATGTATGTGGATGTGTGTGCGTCTGTAAGTTTCCTAGTGTGTGACACAACCCCTGTTCTTGCAGCTGGAATGAGACAGCCTCTAATCTGCTGATCTGACTGCCTCCCTTCTGCTGCTTTCTGTCTGCCTTGTCTGTCTCGAGCTAATTTCGCCTGTCACAGCTGTCTCGCTGCCCGGGTAACCTGTCTCTTCAAGGTGACGGACTTGGCCATTTCTCGCTCTCTCTCTCCCCCTCTTCTCTTCCTCTCTCTTCTCTCTCTCTCTCTCTCTCTCTTTCGCTATTCTCTCTCTCTCTCTCTCTCTCTCTCTCTCTCTCTCTCTCTCTCTCTCTCTCTCTCTCTCTCTCTCTCTCTCTCTCTTCTTTCCCCTTCTCACTAGCTTGTTAGCTTCTTTATCCAAATCTAAGTATTTTTCTAACTATCATTTCTCTCTTTCTTTATCTACCTCGCCGTTCCATATTTATATCTACTCACACTCACACTCACAGACACACACAAAAACCAACACATGCAAGGTGCTTTATAAGTACTTCGGTTTCAATGTTGTCTGAAAGTATCTTCATCATTCATAGGAAAGATTGATAATGATAATAATGATGATGATAATGATGATAATGATATAATAATGAGAATAATTATAATGGAGATAATAATGATATTATTAATAATAATGTGATAACAATGATAATGATATTAATAATCATAAAGACAATAATAATGATAATGATAATAATAGTAATAATAATAAAATTGATGATTATAATGATAAGGATGATGATATAAGAATAATAATGATAATAATAATAATAATGATAATAAAATAGTATTGATAATAACATCATTATCAATGATAACAATAATAATAAGAATTATAAAACTACTACGACTTCTTTTTCCAAATTTTTGTTTGACTGTATTTTTTTCACCATTAAAAGTACATAAAAGGGGGCATTTCATTTGGTCTTTTGTGACAAAGGTCAAGACGAAGTCACAAAAGATATCGAGGTGACGTTACAGACGTAACCTTTGACCTTCTAGAGATCATTAGCATAAAGAAATTAAGACCCCATTAAAATACGTCACTTAAAAGCATCTTTAAAGACTATCTTTTAAACTTGGATGCTGTTGAATGAAGAGAAAGTGACTTCATCATAAAAACCAAAACATGAACAAAAACAAAACTCCAATAAAAAAAAAAATAAATAAATAAAATTAGCAACGAAGAAAATAAACCGAAATTTAGGTAAACAAGCTTATATCAGGAATAAAAATCACAACGAATTTCGTAAAACACGACCACTTAAAACAGTAATTATCCTACAATGACATAAAGCAAAACAAGAAAATAAACCATATCCACGTGACGACTTAGGAGGAAGGGGGAAGGACGGGAGAGGGGGGGGGGACAAAGGACCGGTTTTGGCGAATCTATATTTACAATCGCTGCTTTTTTTTTTTTTTTTTTTTTTTTATTAGAACCTGTTTGAAAGCACCAATATTTTTTTTCTTTTTCTCTATTTTACGTTAGAATCTTGTCAGGTAGGTAGACAGGAATAGACAGAAAATGGGTAATATGAGGGAAAGAAGGAGGGGTAAGAAAAGGGGGAGAGGAGAGAGGAAGAAAGAGAGAGAAAGAGAGAGAGAGAGAGAGAGAGAGAGAGAAGAAGAGAGAGAAGAGAAGAGAGCAGAAGAAGAGAGAGAGAGAGTAGAAGAGAGAGAGAGGAAGAGAGAGAGAGAGAGAGGATGAGAGAAGATAGGAAGAGAGAGAGAGAGAGAGAGAGAGAGAGAGAGAGAGAGAGAGAGAGAGAGAGAGGGAGAGAGAGAAAGAGAAGAGAGAGAGAGAGAGAGAGAGAGAGAGAGAGAGAGAGAGAGAGAGAGAGAGAGAGAGAGAGAGAGATTCCCTCTTTCTCTTATTAACTTAACACATATTATTATCCCCCCCTCCCCTTTTTAGTTTTCCCTTCGACCGGCACAAGCAAGTTCTGGACAAGATTTAAAACAGATTACTCTGATAAGCATAAATTGCAGTGTTTGATTTTGTTCTGTGTACCATATACTATTCCATGTACAATATACTTCATTTATTTTATAACAAATGAGTTCATTATATAATCAGGAGGTAGTGTGTTTGAGGTTATCGGGTTTTTCTGTCTCATTTTCCTTCTTCTTGCTCTTCCTCCTTTGCCTGTTGCCCCCCACCCCCCTCCCCTCTTTCCGCCGCCACCCTTCCTCTTTCTCCTTCCTCCTGCACCTCCCTCTCCTGCCTTTTCCTTCTGTGCGTTTCCTCCCTCACCCAATGCTTCTCACTCTTCCCTTCCTCTTCCTAAATTCTTTGGTCATCTCCCTCCTTTTCCCACCTCCATTCCCCTCCTCCTTCCCCTTCTCTTCCTCTTCTTTCCCCTCTTCCTGCTACTTCTCCCTCTCCTCCTCCTGCTCCTCCTTTTCTTCCTACTACTGGTCCTTCTCCTTCCTTCTTCCTGCTCCCCTTCCTTCCTCCTTCTCTGTTCTTCCTACCTTCTCCTCTCTCCTCCTGTTCTCTCTCCCTTTCTGCTCTTCCTCCCTCCTTTTCATCTTCCCCTCTCCTCCCACATTCCCGATTCTCCCTCATTCTTCTCTTCCAGTTCTTCCTCCCTCCTTTTTTTCCTGCCCCTACCCCCCTATATTCCAAATTCTCCCTCCTTCTCCTCACTTCTTGCTCTTCTTCCACTTCCTCCTCCTTTCCCCCCTCCTCCTCTCCGCTTCCTGCTGCTCTTTCTCCTCCTCCTCACTTCCTCCTCCTCCACCCCCTCCTCCTCCTCCTCCTCCTCCCACCTCCTCCTCCACCCTCCTCCTCCTCCTCCTCCTCCTCCTCCTCCTCCCCTCTCTGCCTCGCCTCTTGCCCCTCCTCCCTCACCCCTCCCTCCTCCCATTTTAACGTGGGATGTGTATGTTGTTCTTGTCGACCGATTTGCGATGAGACCAAACAACCTGCTTCTTCAATAACTTGTCTTGCTACGAACTAGTGACCTTACCTGACCTGATGTGGTGCGACGGGAGAGGGGGAGGAGGGAGGTGAAAGTGGGAAGGAGGGAAATGAGAGAAGGGGAGGGGAAAAAAGAGGGGAAAGGAAAGGGAGGAGGGAGAGTGGGAGGGGGAGAGAGGAGTTGATAGAGGAAGAATAGATGGGATAGATGATAGATAGGATCATAGAAATACATATATAAAGAGAGGGAGGAGAGAAGAGAAAGAGATAGAGAGAGCGAGAGAGAGAGAGAGAGAGAGAGAGAGAGAGAGAGAGAGAGAGAGAGAGAGAGAGAGAGAGAGAGAGAGAGAGAGAGAGAGAGCAGAGGAAATCCAAGTGGGAGAGAGAGGTGACGCAATCTTTTCCCACGCGAAAGTACTGCTAATGCAGAGAGCATGAAGAGCTGAAGGTGAAAGTGATTTCAGGTGTTTATGCAACAATGAAAAAGAACTGTATTCATAAAAGAGACAGAATGCGCGGCAGCAAGGAAGGGCGAAAAGATAGAGAGGCTGAGGGAGTGCACACACACACACACACACACACACACACACACACACACACACACGCACACACACGCGCGCGCGCGCGCACATGTATATATGTATGTATATATGAATGTACGCATTAATCTATGTATGTATGTATGTATGTATGTATGTATGTATGTATGTATGTATATATGTATATAATCTGCTTATAGAGATTAAGATGACGCGGAAGGAAGACAAACAAATTCACTGATGAAATGACAGATAAAGGGACAGAAAGAGAAGAGAAGAGCGCGCATGCGTAGAAAAGGCCACCTGAGCGTGTAATCTACTTTGTGATCTACCTGCCTGATAAGCGTCTCGAGCGAACAGCCTAAGAACGTGCAGTCTATCTGCGCTTTTCGGCTGTTCTAGTGACTGTGCTTCCTCCCTCTCGCGGCCCCGATTTACACGGAGAATCACGTCTTCACTTGATGGCTACTCGGAAGCTGCAGCAGTGAAGGTTGGTCTCTGTTCGTTTCGCTGCCAGTTTGGCTGTCTTGGGGTCTCTATTTCTGAGTGTGTTTGTCTGATTGTTTATCCGTATGTTTGTTTGTGTGTCTTTTTGTCTTTTTTGTCTTTTTGTCTGTCGGTCTGTCTTTCTTTCTGTCTGTCTGTCTTCTTTCTGTCTTCTGTCTGTCTGCTTGTATGTATATCTGTCTCTCTCAATCTCTCTCTCTCTCTCTCTCTCTCTCTCTCTCTCTCTCTCTCTTCTCTCTCTCTCTCCGTTTATTTTCTTTCAATCTGACTTTCTATCTGTGCATCCCTTTCACTAAAACACCCAACCAACTTATTTCCTCTAGATTTTCCCAATCTTGTTCATCTCTCCCCTTTTCCTCTTCTCTCTTCATTTCTTCTTCTTCTCTCTCTCTCTCACGCCCGGTTTTCTTTCGTGTGTTAAAATGAAAGTTATGCCACGAAGCTAAAAACTGGATCGTGACGAGGGCGCTGCGCTTTTGTATTTTCTTCATACTTCTTGCGCGTAGCATGACTTTGGCAGAACGCGGTTGCTTTTATCGCCTCCACTCTGTTGCCGGCTCCCATCTCTCCCGGAAGGCGCTGTTAAGAGTAATGAAAGGTGATGACTGTAGGAGATAAGAGATATTGTTATTAGTGGCAATGACGGGGTTTGATTATAGTTATTTTCGTCTTTTAAAGTCACTGGACAACGTGATTCAAGATAATTTCAAGCCTTCATTTCAAGGCGTTTCACTCGACTCATTGACTCACTGTTCAGCAAAGAAATAAACATCAAAACAAATACACACGAATGCATCACAATTAAATACATTGTGGGCACGTGGATGTATGATGAGTCGCTGTTGTAGTTTTTCATTCACCGTATCTACAAGTATGGTATTTTCATTATTCATTAATTGAGTGGACGGATTAAAATCAATAAAGTCGAAGAGAGATATCACGGCCTTTTCTTTCTCCTCTTTAGTTCTCCACTTTTTCTTCCTTTATTTTCTCTCCTTGTTCACCGACACGTATGAATGAACACTGAAATGTTACGTGTCAAGAAAAATAAAGACATACTAACAGACAAAGACAGAATGATAGAGCAAAAGGGAAGAAAGAAAGAAAGATAAGTACACAAAGAAGAACAACAATAAGAAATTAGAAAGGAAGAGACACAGATAAAAACATAAACTAAAAGATTCATAGTGTGTCGAATCACACGAGACCAGAGCTTCACGCGGATGAATCGAGTGCGAGAGCGAGTTACCAGAATAACCCAGAACGGTCTATAATACCAGGAGAGGTCAGGGCAAGCGAGAATAAAGTTAAAAATATCTCTGAATGAACTTAATTCTTGTTGAATGAGCTGGCACATAAAGTTATGCTATTTTCGTCTTCTCCATTTTATTCTACTTTTCTACTTTTTTAGTGTCATTTTTTCTCCATAGAATAATGATTGCTATTAAAGGCTTCCTTGACCTTAAATGATTACTGTTTAAGCTCTATATTAACGTTCAAAAAGAATTTCTAAGAAACGTAAAGAAATGGAAATAATCATGAGTACAAAGGGGTAATGATAATTATAGAAATGACAGTAATAATGATAAGAATGAAAAAAATAAGAATATTAACAACACAAATAACGATAGTCGTGATTATAAATAAAATGATACAAGTAATGATAATAATGATTATCATAATAATGATAATTGTAATAAAAAAGATTGTAATGATAATAATGATAATGATAATAATAATAATAATAATAATAATAATAATAATAATAATAATAATAATAATAAAATTATGATATTAATAATAACAATTATAATATTAATAATAACGATAACAACAATAATAACAACAACAACAATGATAATAATAATAATGATATTAATATTTCTACCACTACTACTAGTAGTAATAATTATGATATGGATAATAAAAAAAATAATGATGATAAAAATAAGAATGATAATCGTAATAATGAAAGTAATGAAAATGAGAGTAATAGTAATAATGATAATGATAATAATGATAGTACTACCACTAATAACAATTTTGAATAATAATAATGATAATAATGATAATAATAATAATAATAATAATAATAATAATAATAATAATAATAATAATAATAATAATATAATAATAATAATAATAATGATACTACTACTACTACTACTACTAATAATAATAATAATAATAACAATGATAATGATAAAAATGATGATACTAAAAAATAATAGTAATAACAATAACAACAACAACAACAACTGCAATAATAATAATAATAAAATAATAAAATAATAATAATAATAATAACAATAATAATAATAATAACATTAATAATAAATAATAATGATAATAATAATAATAATAATAATAATAATAATAATAGTAATAATAATAATAATAATATTATCAATAATAATAATAGTAATAACAAAACAACAACAACAACAGTGATAATGATAACAATAACAATTATGATAATAGTAATGATAATGGTAATGATAACGATAAGGATAATAATAATAATAACAACAACAATAATAGTAATGATAATAATAATTATAGCATTACTAACAATAGTACTACTACAACAACTACTACTACTACTACTACATCTACTAATGATAATGATAATAATGATAATGATAATAAATAAATAAATAAATTGATAATAATAATAATAATAATTAATAATAATAATACAAATTACAATGATAATAATAATAATGATAATAATAATAGTAATAATAACAATAATGATAATAATAATAATATTAATAATAATAATTATTATTATTATTATCATTATTGTTATTTTTATTATTATTATTATTATTATCATTACTATTATTATTATTATTATTATTATAAGAGTAATAATGATAATGCTGATGATGATGACAAAAATGATAATGATAATAATATCACAAGTGATGATGATAACATCAGCAATGATAATAAAAGTCATAATGATGATAATAATGACGATTATAATAAGAATTATGCTCATAACAATTCTTAATGCTAGTAATAATAACAGCAAAAAAGGGAAAGATGAATAGTAACAGTAAACATCCCAGTGAATTCCGTGGCTCAGATACGATAAGTTG
>NC_051394.1:16707001-16709501 GCF_015228065.2 Penaeus monodon
ATCCTGATCCCGGATGCGACTGCCAGGAGATGAACCAAAAAGCTCATCTCCCCGTCCTTTTCTCTTGTCATATTTCCTCTCACTTCTTCTCTCTCCTCCTCTCTCTTTTCCCTTCCTTCCATTTTCTTACCTTACTCCTGTCTTCTTTATCTCTCTTCTCCTTTGTTCTCTCCTTCTCCTACTCTTCCTCATTCTTCTTACCATGCAACGTTCGTAATTATTCTTGTCCCTCCTTCCTTCTCTCACTCTCCCTTTCTCTTCCTACCTCTCTCCTTTTATCTCTTCTTTCTTTGTTTTCTCTATTCTGTCTAATTCTTCGCCTTCTTTTCTTCCTCTCAGTCTATTTCCTCGTCTTCCTTTGCTCCCAACCATTCTTCTATTCTTTCTTCTCTTCTTCTACGTTTCTCCCTTCTTTACTCTCTCACTTCCATCTTCTCTTGCTTCCTCCCACCTTCTCATGTTTCTCTAATCTCTTCTCCTGCTTCTTTTGTTTCCTCTCTCTTCCTCCCCTCCCTTTCTTTTCTTTCTTCACCTCTCTCTCCTCTGCTCTCCCACCTTTTAATCCTCATTTCCTCTCTTCTCTTTCTCCATTCTCTTTATGCTCTCTTCTCTCTCCTTTCCTCCCTTCCTTTCTTCTCTTTTCACATCCTCTCTCCTTTCTCTTCTCTCCTCTCTTCTATTCCCTCCCTTCCTCTAGTCTGTTCTTCCTCTCTTCTCTTTTCACATCCTTTCTCCCTCTCCTCTCTCCCCCTTTCCTTCTCTCTCTCTCCTCTCTCCTTTTCCTTCTCTCTCTCCTCTCTCCTCTTTTCCGTCTCTCTCTCTCCTCTCTCTCCTTTTCCTCTCTCTCTCTCTCTCTCTCTCTCTCTCTCTCTCTCTCTCTCTCTCTCTCTCTCTCTCTCTCTCTCTCTCTCCTCTCCTTTATCGAAATCTACCCTAATATCCTGACCCCGGATGCAGCCACGAGAAGACGCCCCCCCCCCTCCAGACGCCCCCCCCCAGACCCCCCCCCCCCCCCCGCGGCCGACCTTCCCCGAGAGATGAAGGTCGCGCGGCCTTGACCCTCGGCCCACGACTTCGACCACCCAAAGGCGCCCTCGCGTCCGAACGGCTGGCTTTGGCTCCGTCGTTCCCGCGAGCGAGAGGTTGGGAGGGGGGGGGAGGGGTCGTGGCGAGGCTTCGGAGGCCAGAGAGGCTTAGTTAGGACTGGGTGAGGCTTTGGTTAAGCTTGAGGAAGGCTTGGTGGGGGATCATTGGGCTTGTTAATGGCTTCGTTAGGGCTTAGCGAAGCTTGGAGGCGTTTTTAAGAAGGGGTTGGTGTGGCTTGATAATGACCAGGGGGGAGGGGGGGGGGAGGATAGGCTACGAGAGGCCTGGGGTTGGTGTGGCTTGATAATGACCAGGGGGAGGGAGGGGGGAGGTAGGGATAGGCTGCGAGAGGCCTGGGGTGGCTTGATATGACCAGGGGGGAGAGGGGGAGGATAGGCTGCGAGAGGCCTGGGGTTGGGTGGCTTGATAATGACCAAGGGGGGAGGGGGGAGGTGTGAGGATAGGCTGCGAGAGGCCTGGGGTTGGGTGGCTTGATAATGACCAGAGGGGGAGGGGGGAGGTGTGAGGATAGGCTGCGAGAGGCCTGGGGTTGGTGTGGCTTGATAATGACCAGGGGGGAGGGGGGTGGAGGTGTGAAGATAGGCTGCGAGAGGCCTGGGGTTGGTGTGGCTTGATAATGACCAGGGGGGAGGGGGGTGGAGGTGTGAAGATAGGCTGCGAGAGGCCTGGGGTTGCGTTGCTTGTTGAGGCTTAGCGGGGCGAGGGTATTGTCGCAGTGAAAGACCCAGTTAAGTGTTGGCCGGACACAAAAGTAGATAATTAATAATAAATCTAAAAAGCGAGGGGGGCTTCTGTCCAAAAACGCTTGGGAGGAAAAGGATAATGAGACAATGAAAATGGAAGAAGAGGAAGAGAGGAAGAAAAGAAGAAAACAGAAAACAGCCAACGTGGTATTTTTTTCTGCAAATCATGAAAATAAGATTAGGTAAGAATACACGAAGCGAAAAATAAAACGCGACTATTATTTCAATCTTAATCGAAATAATTGCGAGAGGGAGGGATACAAATGAGACAGAAATAGACAGACAGACAGATAGGCAGACAGAGAGAGAGAGAGAGAGAGAGAGAGAGAGAGAGAGAGAGAGAGAGAGAGAGAGAGAGAGAGAGAGAGAGAGAGAGAGAGAGAAGAAAAAGTGAACCAAAATCATATAGAAAACTGCATGAAACGAAAAGACCCAAGGACTTTACCCAACAACATTACCATTAAATCCAAAACCGCATAAACGAAAACCAAAACCGCTTGCCTAATGGCGGGACTAAATAACTAAAGCTCACGAAATGGATGGAGATGGAAGTAGAGAAAGAGAAAGTCCCGCCCTACATGACGGTAGCGAGGGAGAGAGTTAAGATTTACTTTTGGATTTCTTGCTAACGAAGCAAGGGAAAAAAATGT
>NC_051394.1:16714501-16717001 GCF_015228065.2 Penaeus monodon
AAAAGTTATAAGGGGACATGTGTTCAGTTATTATTGTGTCTTTGAATTAATACATTTAAAACCAACCACACACATTAACAACAATTATATATATATATATATATATATATATATATATATATATATATATATATATATATATATATATATATTTATTTATTTATTTATACACACACACACACACACACACACACACACACACACACACACACACACACACACCTTGAATCAACCACACGTGAAAATTGTCCCTAAATTTTCCAGATACGATGAGTGACGTCACAGCTCGTCACGCTTTGTTGTGACAGCCTCGGATCAGCTGATGCCGTTAGTTGGTGACCTGCAATTTCACTCTTCAGTCTTTCGCTACGGTGTGTTCGTGACGTCACGACCCGTTATTTGAAAGTCATTTTGAAGTGGAGATGAAGTTCCTTGTTTTGAAACTTGAATGTCGGGGGGATGAGGGAAGGAAGGAAAGAGGGAAGAGAGATCAGATGGGTGGGAAGGAGGGGAGAGAGAGAGAGAGGAGAGAGAGAGAGAGAGAGAGAGAAGAGAGAGAGAGAGAGGGAAAGAGAGAGAGAGAAATCTGAGAAGAGGAAAAGAGAGTGAGAGGCGAGAAGAGGGAAAGAGAGAGACACGGGAACAGGGAAAAGAGAAAGAAAGATAAAGACGAGAGGAGAAACAGAGCGAGAAAGAAAGAGTCGGAACAGAAACAAGCGGGAAAGAAAATCAGAAAAAAAGAGATAGAAAAAGAGAAGTAAATACGAGAAACAGAGCCAAAAACCAATAAACAAGCATTCAGACAGCCAGGCGGACAAACAGGGACCCCAAGTACGAGGTCACACACACGCGCAGAATGAAAAGAATACAAATCCCCCCACCCCACCCCATACCCCGAACAAGAAACCAAAACAAAACGAAAAAAAATTTAAAAAAAATGGAACGATAAATGAAAAAAAATGAATAAAAAGAAATGAATACTAAAGAAAACAGATGAAGATGAATGGGGGGAAAATGATGAAATATGAAAAAAAGAAAAAAAAATATATAAAAGAAACTAGAAGAGAAAATGAGAAAAACAAAAAAGAAAAAAAAAAAGGGAAAGGAAAAAAAAGAAAAAAAAAAGATAAGAAAACAACGAGGAAAGGTCGGACGAAAACCAGCGGAAGACAAAGGAAAAGGGCGCACGAATAAGCAGAAAGGCCGCCAATCGCGCTTCGCAGCCGGCGGCAACGGACCCGACCGGTTAAGAGGAGGAAAGAAGGAGGAAGGAAAGAGGGGGGAACGCCGGGGAAGAGGAGGAAGAGAAGAAGATGAAAAGAAAAATGAAGTAGGAAAGGGAGAAAAGGAAGGAGAGAAGGGAAAGGAAAGAGGGGAAAAGAGAAAATGAAGAAAAAGGAATATAGGAGAAGAAATGTAAGGAGAAAAAAAAAGAGGATGGAGGGAAGGAGGAAAGGAGGAAAGGAGAAGGAAGATAGAGGGGAGAAGAGAAGGGAGGAACAGAGGAGAGGGGACGGATGGGAAGGAGGATGAAGGAGAGAGGGGAAGGGGAGAGGGAAGGAAGGGGGAAGGAGATGGAGAGGGATGAGTGGGATGAATGAAAGAGGGAGGAGGGGAAAGGGAGAGGAGGAGGGATGAGGGAGAGGAGGGAATGAGGAGGAGGAGGGAGGAAAGGAGAGATGGGAGGAGAGAGGGGAAAGGGGAGAAGGAGGAAGGAAGAAGAGAAGGGGAGAGAAGAGGGAGTGGGGGTGAAGAAAGAGGGAAGATGAGGATGAAATTAGAGAGGGAGGAATGAGGGAGGAGGAGGGTGAAGGAAGTAGAAGAGGGAGGATGAAAGGGGGGAAGAATGAGGGAAGAGGAAGATAATAAAAGAGGAATAAAGAAAGGGGGGGATAAGGGAGAAAGAGATGATGAAGGTGGAGGGAAAAATAAGAAAGAGAAGAATGAAAGGGGTGGATAGAAGGAGAAGGTGAGTCGTGGGATGAAGAAGCGAATGGGGGGGGGGCAAGAAAGAGAAGAAGAAATACGAAGAGTGAAAGAAAAAAAAAAAAAAAGAAAAAAAGAAAGAAAGAAAGAAAGAAAGAAGAAGATTTATATGGAGAACGAAAATTTTAGTTGAAAAAAAAAGGATGAGTGAGGGAAGAGGAGAAAAACGAAGAAAGAAAGAAAGAAAGAAAGAAAGAAGAAAAAAAGACGAAGAGGCGAAGAAGAAAAGGAGGAAGATAACAGCAAAGAACAGGAAGAACAGGGAGCAAGAAAAGAGAAGATAAGGACAAGAAAAAGAAATAAGACGGAGAAGGATGAAGAAGGAATTGGAGAAGGAAAGTTTTGGGGGGGGAAAAAGGGGAGAGGGGGGCGATGAAAGGGGAGAAATGGAAAGAAAAAGAGGAAGGGAACAAAGGAGAAAAAAAGGAAAAAAAACTTAACCCAAAAACAACGAAGAATAAAAAAAAAAAAAAAAAAAAAAAAGAAAGAAGAAAAAGAAAAGGAAAAAATAAAA
>NC_051394.1:16719501-16724501 GCF_015228065.2 Penaeus monodon
TGTCAATGATAATGAAAATACTATCATTCTAATGCTATCGCTGCTATTATCATTATTTTCATTGATGATTAGTATTATTTCGTTATAATTATCATTATCATCATCATCATCATCATCATCATCATCATCATCATCATCATCAATACCACAATCCTTACCATTATCATCCTCATTATTAGTATAATCATTATTATTAGGTAGTTGTAGTAGTAGTGGTAGTAGTAGTAGTAGTACCGGTCGTAGTAGTAGTAGTAGTAGTGGTGTAGTAGTAGTGAGTAGTGTAGTAGTGGTAGTAGTAGTAGTGGTAGTAGTGGTAGTAGTAGTAGTAGTGGTAGAAGTAGTAGTAGTGGTAGTAGTAGTAGTAGTAGTAGTGGTAGTAGTAGTAGTAGTAGTAGTGGTAGTAGTAGTAGTAGTAGAAGCAGCAGCCGCAGTACCAACAACAGCAATAGTAATGGTAGTAGTAGTAGTAAAGCAGCAGCAACAGCATTAGCAGGATCAACAACAATAGTAGTATTAGTAACGGTTGTAGTAGTACTAGTAGTAATAATAATAGTAATAGTAATAGCAATAGTAATAATAGTAACAGTAGTAATAGTAGTAGTAGTAGTAGTAGTAGTAGGAGGAGGAGGAGGAGGAGGAGGAGGAAGGAGAAGGAGAAGGAGAAGGAGAAGGAGGAAAGGGAGAAGGAGAAGGAGAAGGAGAAGGAGAAGGAGAAAGAGAAGGAGAAGAAGGAGGAGCAGCAGCAGTAGCAAGAGTAGTATTTACTGTTCTTGTCTTTTTTCAATCTAAACAAATTGCGTTTCAACAAACCACAATATTCAATGAAGAGAAAGAAACTCCCACACCCGCCGTATAACGTCACTGGCCTTCTCATGTGTAAAAACCATAACGCGTATAGTGACGATCCTCCGTCCAACAGATGGCAGTACCACAATGCTGAGCAAGGTTGGACGCAGCCCTGACCACAGCGAGCCAGCCGTCCCTCAGTCCAGCCCTGGGGGGTTTTCTGCACTGCTGATTCGTCTGCCTTGTCGAGTTACGTGAACAGAGTAAGAATTTCCTTGAAATCCCAACAGTAGACCTCCATTAAGCGGTTTTCTATGTTTACTATGACGAGCGCCAGAGTGGAGGTCCTGTACATTTGTTTGTTGACTATTCTGTTTACTTTTCTTTACAAATGTATCTTTTTTCTCTCTCCATTTCATGTATATTTATGTTTACTGTTTCAATTTCTGTTGCTTGTGAGTTTATGTAAAATTATAGTATCTGATATCAAAGTTCGCCACAAGAAGTAAAAACAATGATAGTGGCAATAATAATGATATTATATCCAGAATATTACCAATAAAAGTAGTCGATTATCATTAACAAAATTATTATCTTTTTATTACTTGTTTTTTGTCAGTTTTACATCCGCCAATATCAAAAACACACACACTTTATTATAACCAGCACCAAAATATTAACAGTATATCATAAATACATGATATAAAATAAGGAAAAAAAAAATATATATATATCATAAAATCGTCCAATGATATAAAAAAGAGCAAAACAAGAAAAGAAAAGATTTTAATAAGAACAATAAAACTTGATATGTGTCTATTTTTAAAAAAAGTGATCTACAGTGTGGTTTTATAACAAGAGGAGTAATGTCGCCCTTGGAAACAAAGGTTGAGCTCCGTTTTACTTCGCGAACAGTTAGGCGCGGCCTTTGTAGGCTCCCTCGCTTGCTGCTTGTTTCTGTGGCTGCTTTAGCTCATTTCTTCTTCGTGTCCTCTCTGTCTTTCCTTTCTCGCGTTCTCTCTCTCTCTCTTTCGTTTCTCGTTTCCTCTCTCTCTTTTTCGTTTCTCTCTCTCTCTCTCTTTCTTGTTCTTCCCCCTCTCTCTCTCTCTCTCTCCCTCTCTCTCTCTCTCTCTCTCTCTCTCTCTCTCTCTCTCTCGTTTCCCCTCTCTCTTTCTCTTTCCCCTCTCTCTCGTTTCCTTTCTGTCCTCACTTTCTTCCCGCTCTGTTTCGTCTTCGTTGCTCTCTCTCTCTCTCTCTCTCTCTCTCTCTCTCTCTCTATCTATCTATCTATCTACCATTCTATATATCTATCAACGGAAAGTTATGAAAGTTCGCAGAGTAATAACAGAAAAATCGAATAAAGTAAAGCACGGAAACGAATACTCCTTGCAAATAATCACGCAAAGCCACACGTGAGTGACTGACGTGGAGGCAGACGTTAATATCCTTGCTGCCTGATGTTCCCTTGCGCACTTCGCCTTGCGTTGCATTGTCTGAAGGTAAATGATACAGCCTCAAATGCTCGCTAAAAATGCCACATCTTATCCTTGTGTCATGTTGTCACCTTCACTGTTATTGCTCTGTTAATGATTATAATATTAGCTGCTGCATGATGATGAGTATGATGAGCCATGTGGATATGTAAGTGACACTCCCAATATTACTGTTCTTTGTTTTTCTTTTAAAAAAAATGTAAATTTGCTTATGCACACAACATGCGTATGTATCCTTGTGTCTGAAACTGGAAATTACCAGCCGTTTCTACAAAAATAAAACACACCGCAACATAAAAATGACAAATATAAATGCTGATATGTTACGCAGAAACGAACGATGAGAATATTGCTAAAAAAATAATGATAATGGTAATAAATGGCATTGTTCTCACAACAGCAACGATAATGATGATACTTCAAGGGAGATATGGGAGTGGAAGGCCCTCGAGTGACTCTGTTCAAGGAATTTCAAGACACGTGTGAATATCCAGTTATCTTGACACTTCGCCTGGAGACACAAGGAGACGGATAGACTCTCTCTTTCTCGCATGTACACACATACACTCTATATGTATATGTGAGAGAGGGAAGGGAGAGGAAGAGAGAGAGAGAGAGATAAAGAAAGAGAAGGGGTGAAAGAGAGGGAAAGATAAAGAAAAAAATATAGAGAGAGAAATAAAAAGAGGGAAAGAAAAAGAAAAAAAAAATAGAGAGAGAGAGAGAGAAAGAGAGGGAAAGAAAAAGAAAAAAATAGCGAGAGAGAGAGAGAGAGAGAGAGAGAGATTAAAGAAAGAGAGGGAAAGAAAAAGAAAAAATAGCGAGAGAGAGAGAGAGAGAGAGAGCACAAACAACACGTGTTCCAGAACCAGACCGCTCCCCCCCCTCTACTCCAGCCTTACCCTCCCCTTCTGGCTAACTCTCTCCTCCCCTCCCCTTACCTCTCCCCCTTCCCTGCCCTTCCCCTGCCCTAATCTACATGCTTGCTCCCTGGCTTCCTCGTCACCAGCGGCCATGAACCTTTTGGAAGGAAAGTGAGGCAAACCTGCCTTTTCCAGCTTACTCTCGTGCAGCGCAATGCTCCCCCACCCCCTCCCCCTGTCCTCCCTCTGCTACCCATATCCCACTTCTTCCCTTGTGCCCCACCACTCTCTCCCTTCCCTCTCCTCTCCCTTCCTACCTTCCTCCCTTTATTACTTCCCTCCCTCCCTCCACCTCCCTTCCTCTCCCCTCCCTCACCCGCCACTACTCCCCCCCCCCCAGTATTACCTCCCTCATCGCCTCCTCCCTCCCTCTCCTCCGTTACCCCTCTTCTCCACCCTCCCCTCCCTTCCCCTTCTCCCCCCTCCCTCCCCTTTCTCCCCTTTCTCCCCCCTCTCCTCCTCCCTTCTCCCCCTCCCTCCCCTTCTCCCCCTCCCTCCTCCTCCTCCCCCTCCCTCCTTCCCAGCTTCCTTATGCACCGTGATGCAATTGGGCGGCTGTCCCGTCCAGTTTTGCAGCTTGATTCTTGCAATTTTGTGAGTCATACGAGAGGGATTTGGGATGAGTTCAATATGTGTTACAGAGATTTTATTTTTTAATGAACAGACATATAAAATAATTATTTTTTACCTCATGATTATTTACCTTATCTTTCTAGATTTTGCTATATTACATTTTCCGAACTCCCCTCTCTTATTAATTCGAAAATAACGGTTTTGCTTGTCTTCTTCAATTTTTTCTTTCTTTCTTTGTCACGATCCTTCGTATCAGTTGATTCGTCTTCGCTTTTACATTTTCTTCGTTCATTTGTTTGTATTTGTGTCTCTTCTCCACTCCACCCCCTCGCTCCCTCCAAGCTCTCTCTCTCTCTCTCTCTCTCTCTCTCTCTCTCTCTCTCTCTCTCTCTCTCTCTCTCTCTCTCTCTCTCTCTCTACTCTCTCTCCCCTCTTCTCTCTCTCCCCTCTCTCTCTCCTCTCTCTTCTCTCTCTCATCTCTCTCTCTCTCTCTCTCTCTCTCTTCTCTCTTCTCTCTCTCTCTCTCTCTTTCCTCATTCTTCATCTCTCCTCTCCTTTCTCTTCTTCTCTCTCTCTATCTATCTATCTATCTATCTCTCTTTCGAAGACGATGACGAAGGGGCAAGAAAGAAAGAGGTGACGAAGGAGCGAGAGAAAAGAGAGAGAGAAGAGGGGGAGAGACACAAATAAAGCTCAAAATAAGAATAAGACAGGAGTGTGGAACCAGATAAAACGACGAAAAGCAAGGAAAAAAAATAAATAAAGAGAAAGAATGAGAAAAAGGGAAGATGGAAAGGAGAGATAGGCAGAGCGAAGGGAAAAAAAAACGACAGGAGACGAAGAGAAAGAAAGACGAAGGGAAAAAAAACGACAGGCGTGGCAGCTGGGCGGAAATGCCTCTCTCGAGTGGCTTGGAAATCGCTGTCTTTTCCGACCGAAGGCGACTTGTCTCTCGGGTCTCCTTGGGCTCAGGTCTGACGTCACAGCGGCGGCCTGTGGCGACCTGGAATGGACTGCGAGAGGAGTCGCGGAGCAGGTCCATTGTTATCCTTCAAAACGACATTTTTTTTTTTTCTGCACGGAGTGAATGTTTTTCTTTTGTTTATGACTTATACTTTTGATAGTTTTTGCTCTCCTGTCTCTCTCTTGCAATGCCGGGTTGTATGTCTGTACCTAACTCTCTCTCTCTCTCTCTCTCTCTCTCTCTCTCTCTTGCTCTCTTGCT
>NC_051394.1:16732001-16739501 GCF_015228065.2 Penaeus monodon
CAGTTTTCTTTCACTGATTTCTTGCCGTTGTCTTCCTTTTGGCCTTAAGACGCCCCCCCCCCATGCTGTCCCGTTAGAGAGGCTGTCACTGCCAGTCATTGTGTTATTTTGCCTGGGTTTGTTTGCATTTCCTTGAGTTGGTCTGCCTACGTGTAATGTATATTTCACAGATTAATACATACTTACATGCATATATATGTATACATATACATAAACATACATATTCATATACATATACGTATACGTATACATATACATATACATATACATATACAGAGAGAGAGTGTATGTGTGTGTATGAGTGCATGTGCGCGCGCGTACACGCGGACACGCACAAAGATAGGTATATTGCATTTCAAAGGTAATGGCGTTATGACTGAAAATGTAAATTAATTACTAAATAAGTTACTCCTTTGGAGAAGTATAGAGTTACAGTTACCGTTAATTTAGGGCGCCTAAAATGAATTGGTTCTTGTCATTTTATGACGTCAGGTGTTAGTCATTTTTATTGTTCCCGAACTGAAAAATAAAGGGGAGAATTACATGACATATTGAACTATTCGAAGCAATACACCTCTTTATTTTCTCTTTACTCGTATATTGTGCAATATAACCATGTTAGCACACTCTAATGCTTCATCCTTCCAACACAATCAGTGAGTAAATTGATAGATTTAGCATATATTTCCCTTTGAACTCTTAAAAAGAAAAAAAAAGAAGTAAATACATTTGATTCTACTTCACTCACACACACAAATCTGTAAGTTATTTCATTAGTTATAATAAATAATATAATTAGTTGTAATAATAATATAAGTTGGAGTTCAAGGATTATTGATTTCACTACATATAAGCAACGAAAATAATAGAATAAAATAAAATGATCCTGCTGTTGAACCTCTTTTAACATAACATTATTGCGTTTAAGGAAAACTTAATTTACAAAATGAGAGTCTGAAGGCCCCCTTGTGCGCTGGGTAGTTTGAAACAGGTAGCCCCATTCCGTCTTCATGAAAACCTAGTTGGCAACTTCCGAGCTAAGCCCCGCCCCTTTGGCTTTACTTACGGTAAGTATATATACCTTTTCTTTCGTTTTTTTCTTTCTTTCTTTCTTTTTTTGTCATTGTTATTACTAGACCCTTTTGAAAGAAAGTGTACAGAAAAAGCATTTACCATAAGACATTACACGGACTGACCAGGTCAAATAAAGGGGCAAGATATTAGATATAGCTCGATAAAAATATAATTTACTTGATATTGTTATACTTACCAGGAGTAAAATCAAAATTCCCTTCTTTTATTTATGAAAAACGAGAAGTTCCTTACCATTAACACACTTAGGAAAAAGTCAATTTCTTTTTAGGGCTCAACAAGCTAAATGGGAGTGGAGCTACCTGGTTATTTGTACCTTCCTCGCTTAGGTCGTTCGATATTTTGCCAAACAGAGAAGGTTCTCTTCGCTGCAAAACTTGGAGGCACTGGGGCGTTAAGCTTCAGAAAAGAGGGAATCATAACACCTTCTCTTTGCTTGACAGGCTTGTCAAATACACGGGTACTTTGCTCAGCACTCGAATTTTCTGTCTTTCTCGAGGTTACACATCTCGTTCGCGTGAACACAAGTCATCTGGGAGAAGAACTGACAATAAATGTGTTTTAAAGCTGACCAATTCATAATATAAAGGGGATAGAATATTTAAAAAAATGATAACGGCGTTACCAGATGCATTATTAAAGAAAAAGAAGTATAGCGGCATTACATATTCATCATATTTACAAATAAAGTAACGGCATTACGTTACACTACTGTGTATATATGTATTTAAAAATATATACACATATATGTATATATATATATATATATGTATATATATATATATATATATATATGTATATATATATATATATATATATATATATATATATATATATATATTGTGTGTGTGTGTGTTTGTATATATGTATGTATGTCTATATATGTATATATGTAATATATATATTATATATATACATACACACATACATACATACATACATACATTCATTCATATATACATACATACATATACATACATACATACATACAAGCATTCTGTGTGTGTGTGTGTGTGTGTGTGTGTGTGTGTGTGTGTGTGTGTGTGTGTGTGTGTGTGTGTGTGTGTGTGTGTGCGTGCGTGCGTGCGTTTTCTCCAAACTAGATCAAGTTTCCTTTCTGTCACACTTTCTGTGCTGCTTTTCAGGGAGATTTACTTCTTAAAACTTGATTTTCATTCATATTTTCTCTTGCAGTTATCGTCAGTGTTACGTCATAAGATAATGATAATAATAATGATAATAATAGTGATGATGACGATAATAATGATAATAATAATAATAATAATAATAATAATAATAATAATAATAATAATAATAATAATAATAATAATAGCAATAATAATAATAATGAAAATAATGATGATTACAACAGTAATATTAATATTAATTATAAAGATAATGATAGTAGATAGCAACGGCAATAATGAAAATATACATGTGAAATGATAATAAAAAGTATAACATTAAAAAAGTATATTCATGATAATGAGAATAATAATAATAATAATAATAATAATGATAATAATAATGATAATAATAATGATAATGAAGATGATGATAGTAATAATAGTAATAGTAGCAGTAGTAATAATGATAATGTTATTGATAATGATAATATCAATAACTATAAAACCGATAATGTTGACAATATTATTAATAATACTAAAGATAATAATGATAACATTAATAACTGTGGTGAAAGTGATAAGATAATAGTGATGATAGTAATAGTACTGATAATAACAGCACCAATAATTATGAAAATAATCAAGGTAATTTAACCAAGGTAGCTTCACTACGTCTTGAAAAATCCTAGTTAGCAACTTTTAAGATAAGCCCCGCTTTTTCGTCTTTATCCATTGCAAATATCAAAAACTTCTTTCTCGGTTCCTTAATGTTTGATTATTTTACCATCGTTGTTACTGAAACATTTTCAAAGAAAATACATACACACACACAAATCACCATGAAATAGCGGATAGATTGACAGGGTCAAGAAGGACTAGAACGAATGATGGTATCACGTTTAGCCAATGAAAGTGCGCCGTGAGATATCAGATATAGCTAGATACATAACAAGAAAAATAAAATTTCCCTCTGTTATTTTTTCAGGAAGAGATCTTCCCATAAACAGCTGTCACAGTACTCTTGGAAAGAAGTCATTTTCATTTAGTCTAAATGGAAGTGGATGATAGTGATACTGACGATTATTATTTTCATTATTATTATAATGATAATTGGTAATACTTATGATGATAATATGAATGATATTGAGGACGATGATAAGTATGATGATAAGATTATAACAATAATGATAAAAAAAATGATAATGATGATAAAACAATAGTAGTGGTAGTGATTACCAAAATGACATTGAAGGTAATAATGATAATGATGATAGCAATGATATAACAAGCAATATTGGAAAATACAAAGATATCAATTAATGATAATTAAACAGAAAAATAATGATATTATTGGTGCTTAATGATTATAACATTTATCAATTCCGTCATCATTGCCATAACAAAGCAAGTTGTAATTATGATGATATTAATAAGTGGTAACCCATAGAAAGTATATATAGATAAGAAATGCCGATATGCAAATTAATTTTTACTTAAAATCTAATCCTATATAATGTGGAAAAGTTTGCCAATACTTTAGAATACCTCTCTGTTCAGTTTAAGAATCCCCTGTTCAGCCCGTGTGTTCTCTTGTTCACTTGTTCTTCCCAAGTATGTCGCCGTTCACTGACCCCGCTCGATGGAGAACAAGCCAGTAATGATTCTTAGAACAGGAAGAACACGATAAGAACACGACGAAAAAAAAATATCCATCGAGAGAACAGTTATGTGACCTAAAGAAATGGAAAACCAGACAAAGAAAGAAAGAAAGAGAGAATAAAAGAAGAGAGGAAGAGAAAGGTGCAAAAGAAAATACAATGAACTGAAACTGGTAAGCTGAAGAAGCAAACTGAAGAGACCGCGGAGATGAGAGTAATTTTGAAATTTGTTTTGAAAATGAAAATGAAAGTAAGGGTAAATCTAACCGCAAATTCCACACTCATATGTAATGTGGAAGGAACAGGTTTATGGAACGTCTGAGATGAATCACTGAGCCATTTTTACTGAAGAAGAATGTGATTGCAAATATCAGAGTAGAAGGAATATTTTATCATATGTACGATATGGTAAGCTACAGTTCACTCAACAAAATTCCTTTAATCGCCATGTACCGACAGAACTGACTATAATACTATTGATACTGATGATGATGATGATGATGATGATGATGATGATGATGATGATGATGATGATGATGATGATGATGTGATGATAAGATAACAATAACGACAAAACAACAACAACAACAATAAAAGTAATAATTACAATAATAACAATCATAATGCTTAAGCGCATTCAGAAAGAGTTTCAGATTTTAGAAGAGTTCAGGATTTTTACACTAAATCTGTCTGATGAGGCAACTTGGCGGGTGTTGCGAGACCGAAAAGGAAGGTTTAGTACATAACCTGAAAGATTGTTTGGATATGAAGTAATGTCGCTAGCGGAGAAAGAGAGAGAGAGAGAGAGGGGAGGGGGTTAGAGAGAGAGAGAGAGGGGGGGAGGGGGGAGTTAGAGAGAGAGAGAGGGAGAGGCTATATTAGACGAGAAGAGCCAATCCACAAGTGAGACCAATTTTATGAAGGAGCTGCAATGAGGAAAACATTCACGGCACCTCTCGATTTTTTGGCCGTAGACCCTAAAATATTTTCGAATTTCGAATTGTTTCCGACGATGATGTCGGTATCAGAAGGAATGGTAGTAGGGAAAAATGATGCATCCTGAAGATCTTGAATTTGATAATTATTATCATCGTTATCATCATCATCATCATCGTCATCATCTTCCTCATCATCATCACCATGCAATTCCATGCAATTCAATTCAATTCCATGCAATTCAATTCCACAATTCCACGTCGATGTTCATAAAGTTGGCTTAAAGAGAACAAGTTTGGGATCGAACTACCAATGAAGGTTGAGAGGCGAAGGGAAGGGATAACCTAAATCCGTGTCATGGACCGAAGACCAAGTTGTTAGAAAGTTGTTAGAACATTTTGGAACCCTAAGGAACAACTCTAGTAACAGGGAATGAGCAGATGCTGTGCTGTCAGTAATGATGAAGATGAAATGGTTGCAAAGAATGCTGGAGGTTAGAGTACAGATAGCAAGGGCAACGATGCAAGATTCTTCGAAGCTACTGGAGGTTCCGCACTGGCGAGGGAAGTAGGACGGAAGATTACCAGAAAATCTCCTCCTGCGAAAAATATATTGACTATTCAGTAGAAGAGAATTCGCTTCAAGATTTTTGGGAAACTATTGAATAGGGGGAGTCTCGACGGCCTTAGCAGAGATGAAAGATAACGAAGGAACTCGAGCACTCTTCTTCCAGTCCTTGAGTTCCTGCGTTAAAGATGAACCATCAGATTCCCCCGAGAGACGAGCAATGGTGATAAGATGAAATCCAAAATAACAGACAAAACACAGGAGGTCAGCCACAAATTCACCACGAAATCATTCGGGAATGTTGGGGGTTATGCTACGGTTTCACTCGGCTTCTTCGACAGTGGATATTGATTCAAGACGGCGATTAGCAAGCCAGACCTAGAATCACTGGAGGAGCCGTTCCTTGCCCTAACTTTTTTCCTTTCTTACTTTTTGGGGGTTTGTGATAGAAATATGTTGATATCATAATGTGTTTATAACAATATCACTCCCGAAAGAAGCTTTTGCAGTATTTTTTTTTTCTTCTTTTTTTTTTTGTTATGGAGAGCAGAGCTTAGTGGATCTTTCAGTGGGAGATGAGAAAGCCAAGTGTGTGCAATGAAAGGGGTAAATGGATTGAAATTATACAAAGTGACAACCAAGAGTCAAATAGGTTTTGAAAGGGAACCAAACTATAGGGCCAGATAGATAGGAAACAAATGTAAATGAAGAGATAGCATAGAATATTAGACTAAAAGCACCGTTAGAAAGAAATGCAGTCCTGTTGTCATACTTTCCTTGAATACAGGAGAGCTTGTGAATGAAGGACTCGTAGCGAGCGATCCTTCGTAAAACCAAGCCAAAATGTGATTCAGCAGAATGACAGTCCCGGTAAGACTGATATGCTTGCTCTCTTGCTTGCATGACGTTGGCACAGGCATGGCCAAATCAGAGAGCAGGAGGAGAGAAAGTTTTTGCAGTAGAGAGAATGAAGGCCTCAATCCCTGCAATCATGATTTCAGTTACATATGTCGCAACGAAATTAGTTAGCAAGACATGTATGCAGGCTTTCACGCTGGGCATATTCATGGTACCACTCACCAATCAGTGGGAAGAAAATCCCAATATAATAATAATAAATGAAGGGATTAAATACAAAGAACAGATCAAAAAGGTCGGGAGCTTGGCTGTGACGACCTAGACTTCGAGTTCAATGTTTGGTAATTTGTTCAAGGCATGAAGTACACGTAAAAGCTTTTCTGCTGCAGGGCCAGTTCAGGAGTTCAGTCACTCAGTGTCTTTATTTTTATATAAAGATGAGAAAAGCAAGGTCGTAATAGACGAGACAAAGAGGGGGGATGTGTGAAAAAATAAGATATGTTTATAGGACAAATGAAGCACGTGTATGACTAAAGAACTGGTACGAAAGAGGTTGTTGAGGTGTGTGCTTCGTGGAAAGTGGCGCTAGTGTGATAATGGAAGGGTGAGGGAATGATTTTTATTCTGTCCTTCACTATGACAAGGTAGTACTTACGCTGTCGCTAAAGATTGCATACTTGCGACAGTAAGAGTAATGATAATGGAGATAATATTAATAGTGGGAAGATAAAAATTAAATTGAAAAATGCGCACACAAGAATTATAAGTCACTGCATTTCTATTAACATCAATTCCATTAAATTTTCATAAGCATTTTTATTCCAACCCATCGCACTTAAGGCCTGCCGAAGGGTCAGACATGCTCCTCAAAGGACACTTGCTTCTCCTTCAAGACCTCCTCCAGGAACAATGGCCAAGTAGAGGCCAGTGGACAAGCTTTCCTTCAGACCGGCGCGCTTTGTGCTTCGTCAGCTTGTGTGTGTGTTTTTAGGGCTGAGGGTGGAGAAAAGGAAGGGGCGTGGAATATGTCGCATTTTTTCTTACTTTCAAACTTTTTTTTTCTTGTTTTTTTATCATTGTTCTTCTCCATCTTTTTGTTTTTCGTTTTTTCCTCTCGTTTTCTATTTTTTTTTATTTCATTTTCACATTACACATGGAAAAGCCACCGAATTCAGTATAATCACCAGGGATAAGGAACTATGTAATTGCAATCCAATATAAACGTGAAAATGAAGCAGAATTAATACTGACAAAAATCGAAA
>NC_051394.1:16747001-16749501 GCF_015228065.2 Penaeus monodon
GATAAAGACAAATGGAAAGAGAGAAATGGGATACGAACGCCTTCAAGTATCAATCTCCTCCCATATTAACCGACGCGTCAATCGATAACCGTCTTGACCCCGCGGTCTCTGCGCTTGAAATTCAGTGTTTTTTTCAACTTCCTTTTTCATTTGGATATATGTGCCTTTGAAAATAATTGCAATAGATGCATTTACTGCGTGTGCATACATGCAAAAACAGGCATACGTTGTGGAAGACGATTTGTAACAGTATACAATCAGCTGTACGAAGGTGGTGAAAAGGGAAAAGGAGATGAAAAGTAGAGAGAAAATGATAAAAGAAGTAGGAAAAGAGGAAGAAGAGTGAAAGATCGAATAAGAAATGAAAAGAGAGGTATCACGTCGAGAAACCAAAACACATGTCCACAAAGAACTGCCTGTCTCCCTCTCTTCGACCCTCCCTCAGCGCGCCTCGAGATCGAACACAAACCTTCACACACGAGCCGCACCTTGAAATCGGGATCCGCTCTAGACAAAATCAGATCCGCTGACGATTAATTTTTTGGCGGGAAACGAGTTTTTGAAAGTGAATCATTATCATAGAAATCAATTTGCATGGATATGAGGGAGCCTCTTGCTGGGGCACTCTAGCAAGGGAAAAGATCTTTATTGCTGTGGAACGACTAGTAAAATCTGGCCTCGGGCTTTAGGAGTGGTTTATGGCTCTGGGTGGGGAGGGGGTGGGAGGGGCAGGGGCGTTGGAATCTCACATGCGCACGTGCACACATACATGTACAGAAACACACGTGTACACACTCACTCACACACACACACACACACATACACACACACACACAGAATATATATATATATATATATATATATATATATATATATATATATATATGTGTGTGTGTGTGTGTGTGTGTGTGTGTGTGTGTGTGTGTGTGTGTGTCTGTGTGTGTGTGTGTGTGTGTGTGTATGTGTGTGTAAATATATATATATTAGAGAGAAAAAGAGAGAGAGAGAGAGAGATGACAAGATGATAGTTTGACAGAAAGAGTGACAATGATACCAACAACTGATAGATAGATAGAGATAGATAACCAGATAGATATATAGTTAGATAAATAGATAGACAGATAAATAGCTAGAGAGAGAGAGAGAGAGAGAGAGAGAGAGAGAGAGAGAGAGAGAGAGAGAGAGAGAGAGAGAGAGAGAGAGAGAGAGAGAGAGAGAGAGAGAGAGAGGTATAAAAGATATTCTTGTTAACTTACGGTGGAGTAATCTGGTACTGTAATGCCAGCTATTTCCAAGAAGATCATTCACCCATCTTTTTCCATACCCATATCTTCTTTTCCCATCTCTTCTCTCTACTCTTCTTTCTTCTTCTTCTTCTCTCTCTCTCTCCTTCTCTCTCTTCTCTCTTCTTTCTCTCTTCTCTCTTCTTCTTCTTCTCTTTTCTTCTCTTCCTTCTCTCTCTCTCTTCTCTTTCTCTCTCTCTCTTACCTTTTTCTTCTTCTCTCTCCTTCTCTCCTCTCTCTCTCTCTCTCTCCTCTCTTCTCTCTCTCTCTCTCTCTCTCTCTCTCTCTCTTTCTGTGTGCGTGTGTGTTTGTGTCTACCTACCTATCTATCTATTCATGTATCTATCTGGATATCTGTCTATTTATCTTTCTACCGATCTATTTGTCTATTTATCATTCCATTTATGTATAAATATCTCTCTCTCTATCTCTGCATTCTCTCTTTCAAACAAATAAAAATAATATAATACCAATAACATGCACAGCAAGATCTCAGATTGCACAAGCCCACACAGAATCTTTCCGTAATATTAATTACATTGCATTCACACACACACACAAAATACATAAACGTGTAAGGTTCTGCGACTTTTCCAACTTTCCCTTTAATTTTCAATTTCCAAGAATTTCCATTAGTAACTGGAATCCTTTTTCCGGTTTGGGTAACCACTCAAAAAGCGAAAAGATACCACACAGGTTTGGCTGAAGATTCTTTTTCTTTGATTGCTTCACATTAATTCATTGCTTGATAATAAAAAGAGGAACAGAAGCATAAGGAAAGGGATATAAAGAGAAGAATAAAGGTGCAAGAGAAAGTAGGTGAAAGGGGAAGCAGGCAAAAAGGAAAGAAATATGAACATAAAAAAATAGGTGAATTAAAATTCACGAGTAAGCGATAAAAAAAAAGTTAGCAAGAAAGACGAAGGATGAAAAAAAGAAAATATGAAGAAACAGTCAAATATAAGTTTAGAAAAAAGGAAGATTAGAAAACGAAGAGATACAGAAGTAGACATGTAGATAGATAAATTCATACGTGTATCAAATATAGGGTGATAGATGCATATAGAGCTAGATAGATAAAAATAATGACAGATCGATGAAAAATAAACAGACAGATAAAAATATAGATAGATAGAAAGATAAAGACAGAGTAAGACCTGGAGATAGAGACAGAGGTAGTGATAGAAACAGATAGATGGATATATATATATATATAT
>NC_051394.1:16752001-16754501 GCF_015228065.2 Penaeus monodon
TGAGAAATAAATCGTCGGTAATTTTTCTCCCTTTAATCGATTATACGAATCTAAAATCCAAAGGATTGAAAGAAAGAGTCATCATTTGTTATAATAATGATGATCACTATTATGATTATTATGACTGTCACTATTATTTCTCTTGGTATTATTATTTTTGTGATTAATGTTACTGTCAACCTATCATTTTTATCATTATCATAAAAATTACTTTGATCGTCATTAATCTTTATTTTCAGTCTCACTGCTCTCTCCAACATTACCATCAACATAATTTCTCATCTTGACTACAGTCACCTTCAAAATGGTCATCGTAACAGCTTCACCATCCCCCCCCCCTTCAATACGACCTCCCCTTTACAACGATCACCCCTTCACAACGACCACCCCTCCACAACGACCACCCCTGCACAACGACCACCCCATCACAACGACCACCACTTCACAACGACCACCCCTGCACAATGACCACCCCTTCTCAACGACCACCCCTTCGCAACGACCACCCCGCAGATCATTCATAGTGACACTATTATTTTCCCGCCGCATATCACCGTAAGCGACAGCCGGCCCTCCTGCCGCCTCCACGTGGGCAGGACAGAGCTACAAAAACCCGTCTTTCCTTCAGCCCTGAACTGCTTTCACTCGCCCGTATTTCAGATCGTTCTTGTCGCTCCGGCGTGACGCAAATCATCGCTCACAAGTGGTAATCCATCACTGTGCGTCTTGTTAATCCAGGTCATTATCCAGACCTGTCGGTTAATAATCCTTAAAGGGTATATGTCAGCGTATGTTCGAGTGTGTCTTTGTATGTATATATCTGTGTGTGTGTGTATATATATATATATATATATATATATATATATATATATATATATATATATATATATATATATATATATATTATTTTATTGTATATGTGTATATATAGTGAAAATAATATGAAGAAATAAAAATATATATATACAAATAATATAAATATATATATATCAATCAATAATAATATAATCATACATCAAATAGATATATAACTATACTATATACTATAAACAATACAAACAACTAACATATAATAATATATATGTATACATGTATATATATATATATATATATATATATATATATTTTTTTATATTTTTATTATTTGTTTGTGTTGTTGTGTTGTGTGTTTGTGTGTTTTGTTGTTTGTGAAAAAAAGAAAGAAAACACACACACACACACACACACACACACACACACACACACACACACACACACAACACACACACACACACACACATCACACACACACACACACATACACACACAAACACTACCAACAACACAACAACACACACACACAACAACAACTACACACACATATATATATATATATACATATATTACATGAATATATACATATATATATATATATATATATATATATATATATATATATATATATATATATATGTATATGTTATATTATATATATATATATATATATATATATATATATATATATATATATATATATATATATATATATATATATATATGCACGTACGTGCTCTAGCTTTTCCATCCTGCGGTTTTGTAGGAAGACTTACTCTGAGCTGAGGCAAGAAGGGCTTCCTGGCCGGTCCCCCGCGACGCGCCCTTCGACGTACCTGGAATACAGCGAAGGCGAAGAGGTCAGACGGGGCGTTGTGTTGACTGCAGAATGTTTCATGTTTAGATTAGTGCCTTTTTGCTCAGTCGATCTGTCTTTCGCCTTTTACTTACCCCCACCACCTTCTCTATTTCCATATTACTTTATTATTTTTTTTTCTTGGGTCTCTCTTTTCTTCTTCTTCTTCTTCTTCTCTCTCTTTCTCTCTTTCTCTCTCTCTCTCTCTCTCTCTCTCTCTGTGTCTCTCTTTCCTATTTTCTTTATGGTGTCTTCAACATTCCTTTTCTTTTTTTCTTTATGATGCTTTCAACATTCACTTAATTTGCTCAACCTTTCAGCACAGCGACCTAGCCTGCAGGTGTGTTTACCTCGGTGCTCCCCGCTTCAGGTAACCGGGAGAGTTAGTGGTCCTTTTTTCACTTTCTTCATTCATTATAAAGTCATTGGCTGGACTCATTCATAACAGGTCGAGTTTTTTAAAGAATGAAGTTACCTTCAGTTTTTCAAGGGCCTAGTTTTACGTATATTGCAGCAGATGGAGTGTTGGTAATGAAAGTAGGAAAATATTATATGAACCCGTTCTCCCTCATTTTCGCTTTTCTCAATAATATCCACATTAAGGATGTAGATTATAATGACAATAAAAGAAATAATAATACTTACGATAATGATGAGCATGGTCATGAGGATGTAATGATGATAATGTTAATGGTAACAACGACAATGATAATAGTCATGATATAAATGGTAATATTGACAATAGTAAAAATAATAACAAGAATATAAAATCAATTGATGATAATGATGGACATGTAACGATTTTAATAATAATGATGATGAGAATAATAT
>NC_051394.1:16779501-16784501 GCF_015228065.2 Penaeus monodon
AGGACGCTTGGGGCATCGACAGTGGGTATAAAAGTCCCCAATTGGGCATTTTTTCAGATCTGAAGGACACGAGGAACTGAAGCGTGTCCGATATAAGGCACAGAGGCACCCATCCGGACACTGCAAGAGAGAGCAATCCTCGGTTACCTCTTAAGACGAAGGATCGAGCTGGAAAAGGCAAGCGAAGTGTTTGTTTGGTGGCTCTGGATGAATGTACTGGTAGGTAACAAGTTAGGCAGGGTAGGAGAGAGGGCAGAGAGAGAGAGAGAGGAGAGAGAGAGAGAGAGAGAGCGAAGAGAGAGAAGAGAGAGAGAGAGGAGAGAGAGAGAGAGATGAGAGAGGAAAGAAGAGAGAGAAGAGAAGAAAGAGAGAAAGAACGAAAGAAAGAAAGAGAAAAGAAGAATGAAAGAAAGAAAGAAAGAAAAAAGAAAGAGGGTGAGAAGAGAGAGAAGAGTGAGAAAGAGGATAGAGTGAGAAAGAGAAAGAAAGAGAAGAGAGAGACACACACACACACAACAGATATATATATATATATATATAGTATATATAGATATATATATACTAGTTCTATATACTATGTATATATATATATATATATAGATATATCTAATATATACACTTCTCCGCTATATCTCGGTCTCCCTCTCTCTCTCTCGTCTACTCACTTTTCATTATAAAGGTATTTATGTCCCCCTTGTCATGGTTGGTTGTGAATGTCACTTATATCTTTATATCTGTTTGTATGTCTATCCTTATCTGTTCTGTCATCTGTCTATTTATCTTCTCTTTTACATTCTGTATGTCTATCATGTCTAATATATCTGCCTGTCTAGGTATGGATGTACGTTTGTACGTGCGTACAGTACGTCTATATTGTGTATGTATGTATCACTCCTAATATCCTCTGCCTGTCTTATAGCCCTCCATGTCATATCTTAAATTCTGTACAATATATGCATACATCTTCCCGTGCACGCCTGCATGCATATATACAGCACAGCATAAAAATCCAATTATTTGTCATTAAGCAACCATGCGGAACACATAAGCATACGAAAAGCTTTACATGTAAATTCCTACGGCACCACATGTCACGTGGGCCATTTACTCAAAATAACACGACAATACTTGAATGCAAATGTGAATTCAATGAAGAAAACCATCGAGCAATTTTGGCTTGGGGATATTTCGAGCTTTCATTAAATAACCAAGGGGTATTGGGTCCCTGGTATAATAATCACAGTTCCAGAGGTTATATAAATAAGTAAATGAATGAAAATACTAAAGGTTTTTTTTTTCGATTTTTTTTTTGATTTCCTGAAAAAAAGTTAAAGAAAATCAAAGGGAAAGAGAAGAGAGAGAGAGGAGAGCGTAAGCGAGATAGGAGAGAGAGAGTAGAGAGAGAGAAGGAGAGAGAGAGAGAAGGAGAGAGGAGTGAGGAGAGAGGGGAGAGAGAGAGAGAGAGAGAGAGAGGAGAAAAGCGAGAGAAAGAGAGAGAGAAAATTAACGAAAGACACACGAAGTATACAACTCACGAATACGCAATAAACAGAACAAACACAGAGAAGACAAAACACCAAGACAGACAAACACAACAGTTTCAAACCTCACGTACAGAGCTCAATATGATCGAGACACAGGCGGACGCAACCAATTTTCCTAGTGAGCTGAATTTCCTGTCCCCTCACCCCCCGCCCCGTTTTTTTCTCATCTCTTCTCTTGAAACGTTTTAATTTTTTTTATCTGCATCATTTTTGCATAATTGCTAGTGGTGAGTACGTTCCGGATGTTCTTGCTTTTATGGGAATAAATGTTTTGTGTTCTCGTCGCACTGCATGAATAATTGTAACTGCTGTAATTATTATCGTTTTCTTTTCTTTTTATAATGATGATGATGATAATAATAATAATAAATGACATACTATATAATATAATAATAATAATAACTAACTAATAATAATATGAATATCATAATAATATAAGACAAGATAATATAATAATAATAATAATGATAATAATGATGATTATAATAATAATAATAGCACAACAACAATGATAATATGAGATGATGATGATGAATACGACTGGATAAACTAACAACAATGACAATAGTAATAACAATAATGATAAAAATAATAACGATAATGCTGATGATATTGATAAAAAAACACTACCACTACCAACAACAACAACAACAATAGTACCAATGATACCAACAACAACAAACAACAACGAAAAGAAAATAACACCAGAAAAGAAACTACCAATAACAGCAAAAATAGAGAGAACTTCGCAGAGCTGTCCCGCAGAACCGGCACGGACAGGCGGTCAAAGTGCGGTAAAGGAAAGAAGTGACCTTGCAGCGAGCGAAGGAGGGAAGTAAGAAAAAAAGGGCAAAAGGAGATAAGTAGAGGATGAAGGGAGGATATGATAATGATGGTGATATTGTCATGGAAAGTTCGATTGTGATTGAGAACCGATAATGAGGAATGAGTATATCTGTTAGTGATTGAATGAGGATTGTTGTGGTGATGATGATGGTAATGATGATGATTTTGATCATGAGAATGATGATATCAACGATAATTATGATAGTAATAATGATCAGTCGTTATACTACTACTACTCACTACTAATTATTATCATTATTATTAGATTATTATTAATTATTATTATTATTATTATCAGTGCCTTATAATAATAATAATAATATAATATAAAAATAATATTATATATTATTATTATTATTATTATTATTATTATTATTATATTATATTATTATTATTAATTTCGATTATTTAATTGTTGTTGTTGTTGCTTATTATTATACTATGATTATTATTATTATTATTACTTAATTATTATTATGAATTGTTATTGTTATTATTATTATTATTATCATTACTATTATCATTATTATTTTTATCATTATTATTATTAGTAGTAGTAGTAGCAGCAGTAATAATTGTAATTGTAATAATAAATATATACTATAATGAGAATAACTAATACTCATATACTAATACTAATACCAGAATAACAATCTAATATAATAAGAAATAACTAATAATATAATAATATAATAATCATAATACATACATAATATACAATAATAACAATAAATGATAATAAATCATCTAATAATAATACTATGAATAATATAATAATACATAATCAATCATAATTCGCATAATAATACTACGACAACACACAACAACAACGCACAACAACACTCATAATATTATCACAATATAATAAACTAATAATAATAATATTAATATATAACATCACTAATAATGATAATAATATAATAATAATAATAATAATAATAATAATAATATATCAATGATAATAATATGGATATTTATACTTAGTATAAAACAACAATATCAGTATCAATAGCTGGAATAACAATAACAATCTTATGATGAGATGATTATGGGGGGGTGATGGCTAATAATACAATAATATAATTGATTAAAATAAAAGAAAATATCATTTGAATCTGAAATAAAGAAAATCAAGCTCATAGCAAAGAACTAAAGCACAGATCACCATTGGCTAGCTGCTTAATTCACATAACAACAGACTACGCCCATCCTGTGCAATGCTGTACAATACGCTGTTAACCGTTACCTCGCTGTTCCCACAAATTACAGTGCAACCAGCTGTGAGATATGTAGAACGTTTGACTCGGTCTGGCAGGTTTAATGTTGATCTTGTTATATTTATGACTGTATTCAAAAGGTAGTTTCGGTAAACTGTGATTATCTTTTTTCTATTTGTGGTTTTGTTGTTGCTGTATATGATGTTGATGGTGTTTTTACTGTTTGTCGTAATGGGGAGGCTGAAAGTGATGAGTGATAGTAATGGTAGTAATCTTTCTGATTAAGATAGCAAGACTAATCAAGCCTTATTATAGTGACAAAAAATGATAACAGCTATAATGATTATAAGGCACTGCAAGCGAACAAAGAATGATGCTGAATGATAATGACAAAGGTGATTATGTTAACCAATAAAATATCCAGAATATACTGCTAACTGACTGGGCTTGGACAAACTCAGAACAAAATGAACACCAGCATGCATTTCAAAACCGCACCCTCTCACATCGAACGCACTAGGCCTTTCGCAATCAAATCCAGTTCCCAGGTTACCAGATACAAAGGTCCCTCCTTTTAGATTGACCGCATATAATCATGTAATTGATTTACTCGATTACTGTGTTTAAGGCGAATGAAGTGGGGATGTTTTGTGTCGCCTTCCACACGAAACAGCTGTCCGTACACCACGAGCCAACCATCCATCTTTCTTGTCATTTAGTCACTGTGATGACCTACTGCCGAAGGGAACTCTGCTGCTTTTCAAGGATCGACTGACCTGTTGCTTATGGTTGTGTTGTTTTACAGAGACGCAAAACAAACAACACAGACCCATATAATGTGTGTGTTTGTAGTAATAACTATACTTAATAATGATCCATTCTGCATATTAAGCCTTCATGGCGTTAATATTACCTAGGTATACATGTTTGCCTAACAGTTTATTGTTTTTTATTGCTATTTTCCATCTCTGTCTCTTCTGCTCCCCTCTCCCTCTCTCTCTTCTCCGCTCTCTCTCTCCGGGCGGGACGACCATCTCTCTCTCCTCCTCTCTCGTCACTCGGCCCTTACTCTCTCTCTCTCTCTCTCTCGCTCTCTTACTCTCTCTCTCTCTCCACACACCACAAACACACTAACAAAGGCACCAACACACACCCACACACACAGAATGTAGCCCTAGATTAATACAGATGTTTAAAAAGTTGAGGTAGTTAGTAAAGTTACTAACGTGATCCATCTGAAGGCTGAGTTCCTAGTAGGCTATTAGTAGCCACAGTTAGCAGGTAAGCAGTGATCCGTATGTAGTAGTTAGTGTTGTTTTAGCCCATATGTAATAATTTATTAATGATTGTTATACTAAAGAGAGTTGACCGAAGCGACAGTAAGGTGGCGGTC
>NC_051394.1:16787001-16794501 GCF_015228065.2 Penaeus monodon
AGATTGATAGACCCCTCCTGCACCCACCGGACCCTACTGATTTTGCATTTCCTGCCATTTAGTATGCACACGTAACCCGTTTTCCCATTTATAAAGGGACGTCTATCTCAGATCGTAAATGATTACCGAGTTTACTAATCCCTTGAATATCTTATTAAAGAAATCATTAATTATTATGGGATACTATATGTCTTTAACACTATAGAACGAACAATAAAACACCTTCGTGAAATTCTCACTATAATTCTGTGAAACTTCCTTGGAGAGCTTGTCAAGAGCCAGCCCCTTCTGCCAGCATCCTTGGGAAACTCGTGTGTGCTTTTACACAACAGCATCTGTTTCTTTTTATAGCATAACGACGTCCGTTTTATTAAAAAACGTTTTATACAATAGGCTTCGTTATAATCATGTCCCGTCTTTTGAAAAAAAATTAACGTCATATCCATAAAACATGTATTTCTACAAGTACCATATTGTAAACGAAAAACTTTCTTTGCACCAGCAATTTATGCAATTTCTTTACAACACATCCGACACCACATTTCTTGCCCAAAATATGCTTTTCTTCCCCAAAAAATGTCCCTTATTAAAAACAGTGTCCAATCATCTTGATCTACGCAGTCTTCCTTGCCCTTCCTCTTGTTAGAAGGACAAAGTGCCGACTAGACTATTGCCAACTAAGTTCTGGGGTGATGACGTAAGTTGTTTGCCTGCGAACGATTATGGCGGAGACCCATAAGGTCGAACACTTCGATTAGGAGGGCAGGGTCAACGTTGATCATGAGAGAGAGCGTTGCATAATTGAAAAATGTAAAGGTGATAGTAAACGATATAAACGAAAAAAAAAAAACAATTTCGCTCTGCTTCGAAAAATCTTCCTCTTTAAACGTTCTCTCAATCGAAAGTTCTAGTGACACCTGTGACCCGTCTAAAAGGCACATGAACATACAACGACACGAAACACGTGTACGCCACTGGAATGACATAGTTGCTAGAGTCATGAATATGGAAGATGCTACTTAAAAGGTCTCTTGATTAATTCTCCAGTAATATACCTAATTCAACACTGTGGTATCTTTGTTAATAGTTTTGAACATTGGTTACACAATGCTATTTGCTATCACAGACATTTGAGTTCCGAATGTAACAGGCGTTATAAGTAACAAAAACAATCCTAAATGCAACAGTATTTTTACCCAAAACGTCCTTAATAGAACAACAACAAATGCTAACGACTACTTGTAGGACAACTTCACATTACTCAAATTTAAATGAACTATTGTGCCAGCCTAACGCAGCGAGCAGAATGTGAACCTGCTCTGTCTGACGTCTCCGTTGCACTCCAGGAGAGAGGGAATCACAATTGCATCAATTGCCTCAATCCTTAGTTTTTAACCCAATATTGCAAAGATTATTTTCCAATTGTAAAAGCATCAAATTCCAGAAGGATGATTGGTGAGGTAAAACAAATGATACAAATAATGATGACAAGATAATGTTTGGTTGATATTTAATGTTACTAATGATGTATCTGATAATAATGATGATGATGATACTAATCATGATATTGCTAATGATATGAAATGTCCATTAACTGATGATGATGATGATGATACTGATCATGAAATCATAACAGTAATAGATACGGATAAGGATGTAATATAATAAATAATAATAGTGATAATGGTCAAATAATATATGTTAATATAATGCCAGATTGTAATAATAAGAATAACAATGGTACTGTTTGATAATATAACAACAATAACAGTATTATTGATAATCCAAATAATAAGAGCTGATGGGATGATGGATGATGATACATACTAATAATAATAATAATAATTATAATACTAATAATAATTACTATAATAAACTTTTTCAAAATTTTTAAGCATATATATAGGATTTAATACAACACGACAACAGTGATAATACCTAATAATACACGCGTAATAATATTATCGTAATAATAATAGTAATAATATAATATAGTCTATACCCTGATGGTGATGATGATGATAATAATCTATAATAATCATACTCATACTAATAATGCACTAATAATAATCATAGTAATGATAATAATACATAATAGTATAGTATAATAATATATAAAAAATAATAATGATAATAATGATATAACATGATTGTATTGTTATCAACTATGATCATGATTAAACTATCAATGGACCTTGGCAATTATGACGCACTGATTATATGATGATGGGGGAAATAAAAACAAAAAAAAAATTGAAGATGATGGTGACGTGACGATTGATGCCAAAATGATTGATACAATAAATGATAATAATAACAGTAACAACAACAATGTTCTAGACCGAAGACACAGTGCTGAAACGACCCTTATCTTATGAAAGCATGAGTTTCCCGTCACCGTCACAGAAACCCGCCCAGTTGTCTGATTTGCCTGTGCTTTCCCCGCCCAGCCCCCGGACCGACGCGCGACCACAATTTCAAACCATTATTTGCCTAGATAACGCTCGATGGAACTAATCAACAGATCCCTCAAGTAAAAATATAGGCTAAATTACACAGGTCTCTCTTTAGCCAATCTTACATTCGTATTAATGATTTTTTTCTACTTCAGTTATTATAACTTTTTTTTAACTCGTTCTCTTGATCTAACATATAAGTACGTGGACCGTATTGTTGTTGATTCTATTATTATCAAAATATCACACTCGTGATTTTTCACTACATCTTTACGGGGTAAAGATCCTATAGATTTACGCAATAGCAAGCTGGATGAAACGAAGAAAGGGGGAGAACACGAAAGTAACAAATAATTAAAAATATCTGCAAACCTGTGAGGCATGCGTTGAAGGATGAATATCTCCTTCTAATTTAGCTCAAATGTTATGTTTTTATGTCTTGCCTGCACATATGTCTGTGTGTGCTTGTGCGATGTGTGGTTGTCTGTCTTAATAACACACCCACGCACACACACACACACACACACACACATATATACTATATATTAGATATATATAGATATATACTAATATAATATATATATATATAGATATATTACAGAACTATATTTCGTATATCTATATATATATATATTATATATTGATAATGTATTATAATATATTATAATATATATATATACAAATATATACTTATCTATATATATGTAGTATATATATATATATATATATTATATAGATTATATCTATATATATATAAAGAGAAGAGAGATAGAGAGAGAGGAGGAGAGAGAGAGACGCGAGAAAGAGAGAGAGAGAGAGAGAGAGAGAGGAGAGAGAGAGAGAAAAGAGAGGAGAGAAAGAGAGAGAGGAGAAAAGAAGAGCAAGATTAGCGGAGGAAAACGGAGGCGACATCCTGGGCTTCCCCAATGATTGGCAACAGGCAGGAAAAACACTGCAACTGCATAGGTCACGATGCATATGTATGACGGGAGCAAACCCCTTTGTCAAGAGTAGTATGTGTATGTGTGTGGTGCTTGTATTTGGGCGTGATTTGGCTTGTGTTGTGTGTGTTCGTGTGTGTGTGTGTGTGTGTGTGTGTGTGTGTGTGTGTGTGTGTGTGTGTGTGGTTGGTGTGGTGTTTGCATGTGTGTGTGTTCTTGTATATTGTTTCATTATACCGATCCAATACGCATGTGTGTGTGTGTACTAACTTGTGTGAAATTATGCGAGTGTGTTTTGCGTTTAGATATTATGTATGCTGTATACAGACAATATATTCCCGTACAATGATCTCAACGTGTCCTGCATGACAGGAATGTCTACTGTAAAGTTCCATGTGTGGGGCGGGGAGAAGCGGAATGCTCAGTTTGACAAGAGACACTGTATATTAAGAATCCCTTCCTCTGTACGTGTGGCACATAGAATAAAAACAGCTCACCAGGATACTGTTCCTATGCATTTTTTCATTCATATATATACACACCTACGTATGGCGCGCGCAAAACACACACACACACACACACACAAACACACACACACACACACACACACACACACCTAGACACACACCCACACACACACACACACACCCACACATATATATATATTTGTGGGTGTGTGTGTGTGATAGATATACCCATGTTCGTGCAAACGTTACAGATACGCACACACACGTTATGCACTAAATCCAGGTAGTCACGCCGGTTGATCTATGCAAGGTCCTTAGTTTTCGTAATTGTAACTATATTATTCGCTTCTGCCTCCTCATTGCTCGGCAGAGCCCGTTTCGTTTCGTAAGCCGTTTAGCTCTTCTGAAATGGCTTCGGTACCAGGAATGCTTGAGTGGTATCACGTGCGCTTCATTTGTTCTCTCTACTTTCCGGTTGTTATTTTTTTTTTATTTTTTTTTTTTATCTATGTTTAATTACTGTTTTATTCTTTTTATTATATATTTTTTTTCTGTTTGTCACTTTTTTCTCTTATATGTTTTCATTTTCTTTCGCTTGTTTTTCTTTCTTCTTCTGTCTCTCTCTCTCTTTTACCTACCTTTATCCCTTCCCATCCTTTCCCCCCCTTTTCTTTTTGGCCCTTGTCTTTTCTATCTCTCTCTTATGAATAATGATTGTTAATTAATACTACTGGCTTGAAATAATAACTAATCATCATAGATGATAACATAATACACCGGTGATAGTAGTTACACTGCTAAAGCTGTGGTAGTAAGTATAGTAGTAGTAGTAGTAGTAACCAGTTGTAACTAGTGGTAGTAGTAGTAGCAGATAGTAGTATTAGTAGCGGTGTAGTAGTAGCAACTAGTATTTAATAGTAGCTGTGGTATGTAGTAATAAGTAGTAGCAGCAGCACCATCAATCATAGTAGTAGTGAGTCGTATAGTAGCAGCATTAGTAGTAGTAGTATAATATTAGTATTAGCAGCAGTAGTATAGAGTATTAGTAATACTTATAAGTGGTAGTGGTAGTAACATAGGTATCATTGATCCCAGCAACTATAGTCACACCATTACGCATAACATAACCTTAAACCTTGCAAATCGCCAACACAAGCGTTTCGTCAACAGCCGCGCTTCTCGCCGCACTATCTCCGCACACTGGCAAACTACTTGAACGCAACGCCCGTGATCGATGAATGAACGTAACACGCAAAGCAAGTCCTTATCGTTATAGCTTTTGGTGCATTTTGCGTAATAAATTGTGTTTACATATGGTGGGTATTATAGGCTAAGGGGAAGGCGGTGAAGATGGAGTAGACGGGGAGATTGCAGTAGCAGGAGGTAGAGGAAGTAGAATAAAAAGGAGAGAAATGCGCCCGTGAGGGAGGAAGGATTAGGAGTGAATCTGGAGGCGTAGGAGGAGAAGAAACAAAATAAAAGAGGGAGCGATAAGACGATGAAGGGAAGAGGGCAGATGGGGAGGAATGAGGAAGAGGAGGAAGCAAAGAAAAGGAAATGCCGAGGAAAGGATGCGAACAAGAAGATCGAAGCGGAGTGATGAGGAAGAGGAAGAAGGAAGCCGAGATGAAGAGAGATGAAAAGAGAACAGGAGAGAAGAAGAAGCAGAGGAGAGGAGGAAAAAAAAAGACCGAGGAGGGGAAGGGAGAGGAGAAGAAGAATAAAGAGGATGGATAAAGGAAGAGCAGAGAAGGAGCAAAAGAAAAAATAAAAGAATGGGGCGGAAGGAGAAGGGAGGAGGAAGAATAGGAATATTATAACAACAACAACAACAAGAATAACAACAACCCAACACAAATAACAAAAACAACAACAACAACAATATAATAATATATAATAATCACAATAATAATAAGTATATACAATCACCAACACAATAATAACTAATACAACAATCATAATGGGAAATAAACACGTGTCCTACTAAGACTAATTATTTGTCGCAATACTTAGCCGTTTCGTTTTGAGATGCCGAGTATATACTCCATTGTATGGTGTAATATGCATGTCTTGTTGCGTGCGTGGCGTGCGTGCGTGCGTGTGTTGTTTTGTGTGTGTGTGTGTGTGTGTGTGTGTGTGTGTGTGTGTGTGTGTGTGCGTGCTTTGTGGTCCTGTTTTATTTGCACGTGGGCGTGGGACGTGAGTGCTAAGTGGTAAACAGGTAGTTAGATTCCACCTGTAATACAAATCAGACAGGAGTCACTCACAGATTTACGACAAAACGCAGAGGAGAGAAAGGAGATAGTGATAGATAGAAGAGGAATAGATAGATAGATCGATATTATATAAATATATCTAATATATATTATCTATATATATATATTTATATATCTATATAATATATAACTATATACAATGTATAATATTTATATAATGTATATATCATGTATATATATATATATAATATTATCTATATATATATATACTAATTCTATATATCTCTATCATATATAACTCTATTTCTATATACTACATATAATATATTTGTACATTCTTACTCTCTCTCGTAATCATATTATGTATCTATCGTATTGTATCTCATACTATTATAATCTCTCTCTATCCTCTATCTATCTCTCTATCTCTCCATCATCTCCTTATAATATCCCTTGTCTATCCTGTTTTATATATGTCTCTATGACATGTAATATATATATATATATATCATATATCTATATCTACTTCTCTTCTCTATCTCTATATCTCGCTCTATCTCTCTATATAGCGAGCACGCGAGCGCCGACGCGCGCGCGACGCGAGCGCGCGCGCGCGCGCTGCACAGCGCTCGCGATCTCACCTCTGTACTTCCATCATATATATATATCGCTATAATATATATATATATATAATAATTACATCTATCTATCTATATATCTATATATATATTCATATATAACTCTATCATATCTTAATCTCTATCTATATAATATTACATTACACCACCACACATATATATAAAATATCTTATATATATTATTATATAAATTTTAATATTCTATATAGATACATATATGTATATCTTATATCATATATATACTTATATTATCTATATATATATATATATATATATATACTATAATATATCATAATCTATCGTATATATGGTGTTATTGATATACATATATACGTATAGATATATATATATATATGTGATAATCATATCATATCTATCTCTATATATCATATATGTCTCTATCTAGCTATTATAATCTATATCTATCTCTCGCAATATAATATAGATATATCTACGCTATCCCACACACACACTTCGTGTGTGTATGTGTGTGTGTGTGTGTGTGTGTGTGGTCGTGTAGTGTGTGTGTGTGTGTGTGTGTGTTTGTTGTGTGCATATAATACCATATATATCTCATATCTATTCGTATCATATATATATAATATATATATATATATACTATGAATACATATATATAATATACCTAGTATATATATATATATATTACTATATATACTTATATATGACTAAATATATATATATATATATATATTTATATATCTAATATATCCTATCATATACTATATATATATATATATCTACATTTACCTATTGATATCTAG
>NC_051394.1:16803123-16805623 GCF_015228065.2 Penaeus monodon
AGTGTCCCAATCATCTGGATCTACGCAGTCTTCCTTGCCCTTCCTCTTGTTAGAAGGACAAATGCCGAACTAGGAACATATTGCCAACTAGAGGGATGGGGGATGACGTAAGTTGTTTGCCTGCGGAACGATTATGGCGCGAGGACCCATAAGGTCAAACACTCGATTAGGAGGGCAGGGTCAACGTTGATCATGAGAGAGAGCGTTGCAATAATTGAAAAAATGTAAATGTGAATAAGTAAAGATATAAACGAAAAAAAAAAAAAAAATTCGCTCTGCATTCGAAAAATCTTCCATTTAACGTTCTCTCAACGAAAGTTCTAGTGACACGGTGCCAGGCTAAAAGGCACAATGAACATACAACGACACGACAGTGTAGCGCCACTGGATGACATAGTTGCTAGAGTCATGAATATGGAAGATGCATAATTAAAGGTCTCTTGATAATTCTCCAGATAATATACCTAATGCAACACTGGTATCTTTGTTAATAGTTTGAAATTGTTACACATGCTAGTTGCTATCACAGACATTTGAGTTCCGAATGTAGACAGCGTTATAAGTATACAAAAACAATCCTAAATGCAACAGTATTTTACACAAAACTTCCTTAATATAACAAACAACACATTCTAACTGGACTACTGTAGCGACAACTTCACATTACTCAAAATTTAAATGAAAATTCTGCCAGCCTAACGCAGCGAGCAAGAATGTGAACCTGCTCTGCTGACGTCTCCGTTGCATCAAGGAAGAGAGGGAATAACATTGCATCATTCCTCAATCCTTAGTTTACCCCAATATTGCAAAGATATTTTCCCAATTGTAAAAGCACCAAAATTCAGAAGGATGATGGTGATGGTAAAAAAAATGATAAAATTAATGATGAAGATAATGTTGTTGATATTAATGTTACTAATGATGATCATGATAATAATGATGATGATGATACTAATAATGATATTGATAATGATAATGATAATGTCAATGAAAATGATGATGATGATGATGATACTGATCATGATAATCATAACAGTAATAGATAAGGATAAGGATGTTAATAATAATAATAATAATAGTGATAATGGTCATAATAATAATAATGTTAATAATAATGCCAATTGTAATAATAATAATAACAATGGTAATGTTGATAATAATAACAACAATAACAGTAGTATTGATATCCAAATAATAATGATGATGATGGTGATGATGATGATGATAATAATAATAATAATAATAATAATAATAATAATAATAATAATAATAATAATAATAATAATAAGATATTAATAACAACAGCGACAACAATGATAATCATAATAATAAGAGTAATAATATTAATAGTAATAATAATAATAATAATAATGATAATAATAATAATAGTAATAGTAATAATAATAATAAAAATAATAATAATAATGATAATAATGATAAAAACAATGATTATTGTATCAATAATGATAATGATAACAATAATAATGACCTTGATTATGACAGTAATGATGATGATGAAGATGATGGTGACGATGATGATACAAGATGATTGATACAATGATAATAATAATAACAGTAACAACAACAATACTATACCGAAAGACAACAGTGCTGAAAACGACCCTTAATCTTATGAAAGCATGAGTTCCCGTCACCGTCACAGAACCCGCCCAGTGGCTCTGAGTTGCCTGTGCTTCCCCGCCCGCCCCCGGAACCGACGCCGCGACCACATTCAAACCATTATTTTCCTAGATAACTCGATGGAACTAATCAACAGATCCTGCAAGTAAACTATAGGCTAAATTACAGAGGTACTCCTTTAGCCAATCTTACATTCGTATTAATGATATCTACTTCAGTTATTATTAACTTTTTTTTACCGTTACTCTGTGATCTAACATATAAGTAACGTGGACAGTATTGTTGTTGATTCTATTATTATAAAATATCACACTCGATAGATTTTTCAACATCTTACGTGTAAAGATCCTATAGAGTTACGCAATAGCAAGCCTGGAATGAAGGAAAGAAGGGGGAAGAACACGAAAATAAAAATAATTAAAAATATAATGCAAACCTAGTGAGGCATGCGTTGAAGGGATGAATATCTCCTTCTAAATTTAAGCTAATGTATGTTTTTATGTCTGCCTGTCACATATGTCTGTGTGTGTGTGCGTGTGTGGGTGTATGTCTATACACACACACGCACACACACACACACACACACACACATATATATACATATATATATATATATATATATATATATATATATATATATATATATATATATATAAAATATATACTTATTATATATATATATATATATATATATATATATATATATATATATATAATATATAAAAGAGAGAAGAGAGAGAGAGAGAGAGAGAGAGAGAGAGGAGAGAGAGAAAGAGAGAGAGAGAAAGAGAGAGAGGAGAAGAAGAGAGCAAAGATTAGCGGAGGAAACGGAGGCGACATCCTGGGCTTCCCCAAGGTT
>NC_051394.1:16854611-16864611 GCF_015228065.2 Penaeus monodon
ATTAGAGCTTAAGCTTCTCACCTTCTTGAAATAGGATCCCCCCGTGGATGAAGTCTGACATGCATAGCTAGACATGGCTACCTCGGCAGTTCACAATTTCTGACCCCAGATTTGCTTGCTACAAAGCTTGTGAATATTTTTTTTTCACGTCACCATTCGTTAATGCGTACATTCTGTCACATATCATTAAATGTTGAATTCAATTGGTAATTGAAATATTTTTTTTATAAATATCATTGCTAATTTACCTCAGTTTTTTAATAATGAACATTAATTTTCGTGTTTGTGATTTCTGTGTGAGGTCACTCCTCACTTTCTTTCCCATTCACGCTCGCTGTCGCACACACACACACACACACACACACACACACACACACACACACACACACACACACACACACACACACACACACACTCACTCACTCACTCACTCACTCACTCACTCATCTGCGTGGAGCAAAAAACACTGAAACCTTTTCATTAATAGGGTTTGTTGCTGTCGTAGTTGCCGGCTAAAGATCTGTGATGTATTTCTTTACCCCGTGATTTTGTCAGCTGTGACGAGTGACTCGTACATGATGTAGAATTTCTTGTTTTACATTTATTTCTTCTCTGTGTGACAACAACTGGTTCAGGTAAATCTTTGCGGATTGCCGTTGTCGTTTCCTTTATCTACTCTTATATCTATCAGAGATGGTTGGTAGTTCAAGCCAGGTCCATGCAGATCACTACTGACATCACTCTCCTGTTTTCTTCTTTACATTTGTGAAATAAAAAACAAAACAAAAAAAAAAGACGAAAATAAAGTAAAAACGAACATTAAAAACTGCAGATTTATATAAATAACCGGCTAGTTGTACTTAACACCCCCTCTTTTCTGTTGCCTTTCTTTTTCTCTTACTATCTGGCCCTTACGTGTATAATCTGGTTTACGGACGATAACCGACACCGAAGGAGGACCCTGCCGCAGAAATGGTCACCTTAGGACCTGTGGGAAGGACATCACTGGAAGATAGTCAGAAGCCTGTGGACCAGGATGTTCGTCAAAGAATGTATTAAGCCACTCCAAGATGTAGTGGAAGGGCGCCACTTGCCAGAACACCCACAGATTCAGTCAAAATCCAGGAGCTCGTCAGTGCAGTTATCAGCCGCCCTGAAATGCCGAAGAGGATGCTCCTGCCCGGACGCCCGTAGATCCAGACGAAGATTATGAGGACGTGAAGACGAGCAGCAGCCAAGAAGGACCTGGACGAGATCTGCGAGGAAGTCTAGACGAATCCGAAGTGAAGGAGGAACCTGTGTGAGACTTACGAGGGCGTGTGGACGTCGAGGACGAATAGATTACACCAAGGACCAGGAAAAGAAGGATGCACCAAGGACAATGCATGCGAGAACGAGATGACCAGCCAATTAGGACCAGTCAAAGTTGGGTTACGCCACCTATTCACACCTCGAGGGCGAGGCATGAGTAGGTGGCCGAGCAATATGGCGTGTACATAAGTACAATTTGTGTAACCCATTAGACAATAGACCATGTGGCTCTAGGTCGAGTTAAAAACCATCGACTCAGCGAGGACGTAGATGACGATTTTATCTGACCTCCTCTGACCTCCCAGTTCGTGCCTAGCGCCCGACGTGGTAAAGTCGGACACTTGACCCGCGCTCACCGCTTTACCCAAGGCATCGTCTCGTGTGTTCCCCTCACTGTGTTGTACTCTTATTAATAAAGAGTCAAGCCGTCATACAAAATATCACTACCCCTGCTAGCCATTGTGCTTGAGTTCTGAGCCCGTTACAGTGGTGTGTGTGTGTGTGTGTGTGTGTGTGTGTGTGTGTGTGTGTGTGTGTGTGTGTGTGTGTGTGAGGCACTGAGAAAGAGAGAGAGAGAGAGAGAGAGAGAGAGAGAGAGAGAGAGAGAGAGAGAGAGAGAGAGAGAGAGAGAGAGAGAAAGGCTGGCCTTGATTTTGGAGGAAGGCAGAAGAAGAGGAAAGGGAAAGGAGAAAGGTTGGGAGAGAAGGATATGCATGGGGAGGAGAAGAAGACGTGGAGAAGAAGAAAGATGTGGAGGAAGATTCCCGAAAGAGAGGAGTGGAAAAGATGTTGGGGAAAGGAGGAGGTGAAAAAAAGAAAGGAATGAGGGAGAAAAATCGAGGAAGTGAGGAAGTGTAGAAAGAAAATAAAAAGAAAAGAAGATGAAGAAGATGTAGAGGAAGCGGAGGAGGATAAAGACGCGGAGGAGCCACTCAAAAGGAGATGAGATAAACAGAGAACCAGAAACAGGGACGGACAGAAGAATGAAAGAAGGAAGAAAAGAGAGACTGAAAGAGGACAAAAGAAAGTTGAACGAGGAGGAGAGGGAAAGCATATGTAGAACGTGAAAGGAGAGAGGAAAGATGGAGGACGGGATGACGCGGAATGAAGGAAAATGAGAGAGAAAGAAATGAAGGGAAGCGTAGTAGAACTGAAAGAAGTGAGGAAAAAGAAAGCAACAGGCGGAGAGAATTCTAATATCTAAAGAATGTGAGGGATAATGTCCAGGGAGTGGATGAGTGGAAAGAAAGGTGAGTGGAAGAATAAGAAGGAAAATAATAAAATAATTTTTCTCTCTATTTCTTTGTCTGTCTGTTTGTCTGTCTCTCGTCTCACTCTCTCTTAATCTCTCTCTCTCTCTCTCTCTCTTTCCCACTCCTTAAACATAGACATATTTAACGTTCATATCGATCTACAGAAAAGGTGTAAAGAACTAAAATAAGAAGGAAGGAACAAAAGAAAGAAAGAAATATCACCAAGATACTAGCATCAGTAAACAGATAAAACGCATATTTACAATGACATTTCGATAGAATACATATTGCCTTGTATGTATACTGTACACTCATAGTACTGTATAAATAATATTAAATACATAAGATACACACAGACGCATCGATACATAAGATACACACAGACGCATCGATACATATAAATTACACTGAACAACAACCAAATACTCACAGAGAAAATAAAAAAGGAAAAAAGCTGGCACCCATATCACCAGGAAAGGGCGCCCCACGCCCGATACTTTTCCACGAAGCGACCGCTCGGCTGTGAAAGTTTGTAACTATTTATGTGTGTGTGTGCGTGATAGACAAGAAAAAGGTCAATAGTTTTGAACTATGGTGTTACAGACGAGTACTACATATTAACTGGACAGAAAAGAAAACGAATGATGAAGTGCAGAGAAAAATAAATTGTAAAGACCGGCTGTTGGACATCTTGAACAAAAGGAAACTAAAGTTTATTGGTCATGTGATGAGAAGTAAAAGTATTGAGAAAAACTTGCTGACAGGGATGGTGATAGGAAACAGAGGAAGAGGCAAACCAAGACAAGACTGAGCGACAACATCAAAGATATTTGCGGGCTGACGATGGTACAAGTGGAAAGTGGAAATGTTTCATGGTAAAACAGGATACAGTATGATGTTTCCTCTTTGCTGGTTGTTGTTAAAACGAAAAACTATCTACATAGTGTATCCAAATATTTAACATGTTCTCCTGATAAAATCTTATATACTATCCTCTAGTCTTATAGCTGATATTTGGTCAGTAAATTTAAGATATTAGCTAGATTAACGCAGTTTTGCAAAAGCGAAATGATAATTCAGTTTCATCATCAGCACCTGTTTGCTAAACCTTCCTCTCTTCCTGACATCAAGAAATGATGTCTTATCCGTCAGCCTTGTTGCGTTTCATAGATTTGAAGAGCCTTCTCTGCGTCTTTGAATTTGTTCATCTGAGCTGCCTGTTGCTACATTATTGGTTTGAAGTATATAGGCCGCGCAAATCCTATCTTTCTCATCAACCCAAGTACAGAAGCAAGTTGGAAGAAACTTAAACAAGCGATCACATGGCGGTGCTTTGCTGCAGCCTCTGGTTTCCGTCAATGTTTCATATAAAAGCACATCGGTGTTTCTTGTACGGTATATAATGGAAGGGAAATATATGAAGCTCATCTGATATATACTCATTAAAAAAGTACTGAAGTCTCTGAGAGTAAATAAATATAAAAAAGTATGTTCTCTCAACTGCCACGAAACTGTCCACATTAATGATTATTATCAGTCTAATCATTATTCTAATTTTACTTTAATTTTGAACGAACCATTCTTCAGCTATACTTTCTAGTTGTTTAATGTTAGTCAGAGATATATCTGCCGTTTATCACAGCTCGTTTTAATTATATTAACGTGTCATTACAACGTTTGATTATCGTTGATAATGTTAAAGAATAACGTCCATAGAAACCTTAGTGTCCCCCGTAATGTTCCCGTTTTCTTAGACTATAGCGATCTTTCATTTTCTTTGAACCGTAAGGTATAGATAAACTTCTATATATCCGTAACTGATTCATCTGACTTACAAAAGCGTTAGACAAATTACAAAATATTTTTTTTATGATTGATGCTTTCGAGAATTTATTTGACTGTCATCAATATTAGTTGTCACCTGATATAAACGTAATTTGTCGATTGCACCGATTGTGCTTGCGTGCGTGCGTGCGTGCGTGCGTGCGTGCGTGCGTGCGTGCGTGCGTGTGTGGTGTGTGTGTGTGTGTGTGTGTGTGTGTGTGTGTGTGTGTGTGTGTCTGTGTGTGTGAGCTCCCGCGCTCGTATGTGATTATACAGATGTAGACATAGTCATAAATATATAAATGTGTATGCTTATTTCATCATATCCTGTGGTATTTACATCATACTTGTTATTTATTTACTTATCAAATATTTATATATCATGTCAGCATGGTTTATTTTCCGTCGAATTACACAACTTTCATTAGCCTGTGGAATGAGTCTACTTATGTTTATATATATGAATTTAGCCGAACTTGTTCAAATTTTCGTCCATCTCGGTCGTTTGGCATTTTCAAAACCTGCCGAAGTACGGGCAACTTCCTTCACATAAGATTTTCATTGATAAAGGCAGCGGGTTGTAAAATATGCATTTCGTTATTATGTTGAATCGGAACTGTTTTGGGAATTTGTGTCAGTCTTAGCGAAAGTCAAATGATTTATTATATACTCAAATTTTCAAGAGAGAGAGAGAGAGAGAAAGAGAGAGAGAGGGAGAGAGAGAGAGAGAGAGAGAGAGAGAGAGAGAGAGAGAGAGAGAGAGAGAGAGAGAGAGAGAGAGAGAGAGAGAGAGAGAGAGAGAGAGAGATTATCATGGCATTCATATCACACATATTACCACCGGTACTCATACACATTACCAATAGACCACATCATTCAATAAATATTAGGACAAGACAATGCCCGAGTCACTTTTACAATCAATGTACTATCACTGTTTATCAGTGAACGACGGGTCCCAAGGCAAGCACGTTAGGCAGACCCAAACAACTGTACCCCTTTTATGCTCTGGACCGACAGTAAGCAAATGGTAGTGAGTGTGTAAAGGTTAATCATTACCTCTTGACTTCTGTGAAGACTGCTAGGGGTAGTTTTATTAAGATTATCTTTGCTGTGGTAAAATGGTACTGATCGTGGTGTAATTTGATTCAGTTGCAGGTGTTTGATCCTTCCTCTGTTTATGGAGTAAGCTGTTGTTCACGACGGTGCGTAGATCATTTAGTTATTTAAATGTTTCCATATTTGCCAATTTCAAACCCACATTCCATGATGAATATAAAACAGTGAAAAATATAGATAATGACAATGATGATGATAATTTTATGACAAAATTTTGTCCACAGGACACTGAAAATATACTAAAAATTAACCCATTAAGAAAAATGACTTACGAATCACCGTACAATGAAGAGGTCGAGATAGTACCTTTACTACGACGCGAGAAACAAACAGGTGAGTTTCTTGTCAATTAACTTTATGATTTTATTACGAAGTTCAGACAACATTGCTGAATATATATTGCATGTTGTTACCTTAAAGATTGCCAGTAAATGTCTTGATTGGTATAAAATCATGCGATATATAACTGTAGATTATCAATGCAGGTCCATATTAGCAGGGATTAGTGGTTTCGGGTAGTAGTTTCAAATGCTAATATGGTTTCGCGTTTCTGTGGATGTGAAAAAGGAAATTTAGTTGTTGCTAAGAATTGTTTGCGAAAATTCATCACCATCACACACACATACACATACACATATACATATACATATACATATACATATACATATACATATACATATACATATATATACACATACACATACACATACACATACACACTTACACACATACACATACCGGGCTAGTACAGTGGTAACGTGTCGGCCTCTCATCAGAGGGGTCGGCGGTTCGCGCCCCGCCCAGGCGCGAGAAGTTTTTTTAGATGCAAATCGCAGACGTATGCACACCGAAGACTGTTCAGGATCAACAACTTAAACTTAACTTAAACTTAAATAACTTAACATGACATACACATACACAGAATCACATGAAATCAATGACATCACAGACATGCCATACATCAACACATAACTACACTAAATGACATACACATACACAACAACAACACATACACACACACACACACATTGGATGCATATATAATGTATATGATGACTATATGTAATATAATAATAAATAATAACATAACATATATATATGCATATATTTACACATATATATGCTTGTATATATGTTGTATATTTATATATGTATAGGTTTGATTTACCCAACTTTAGAAAATCCGTTCAAATGCGCAAGCACATTGTGCACATGTGAGTGTGTGTGTGTGCATTCACACACACATCGCCCGTGAGGACGCGCACGGATTTGCTAAAATTGGGTAAATCAAACCAAGATACGGTAGTGGGTGAGTATATAGTAGATATAATAGTGAGTTGAGAACCACCAACAGTGATTACTTAAACTACTCCCCTAGGGAAACACCTTTGGTCAGCCACCCCAGTATAAACACCTACTTGATGCCATTAATGATGGCATCAAGTAGTTCGTCAAACACCGAAACGGTGATGGCACCAATAAAAAAGTATATACATATGTGTGTGTGTGTGTGTGTGTGTGTGTGTGTGTGTGTGTGTGTGTGTGTGTGTGTGTGTGTGTGTGTGTGTGTGTGTGTGTGTGTGTGTGTGTGCCAGCGTGTGTGTGCGTGCGCATACATACACGTATCTATATATCTATCTATTAATCTAGATATATATATATATATATATATATATATATAAACAGAAAAAAGAGAAAAAACATAGAAAGACAAATACAGAAACAGATAAAGATAGACTGATAGATAAAGATAGATACACAGATACATAGAGAGTGAGAGAAAAAGAGGGATGGGAGACAGACAGGCAGACAGCCGCAAAGACAGACGAGCAGGCAATCAAATGACTGATTAACAGATAGACAGACAATTCCAGAGCAGAGAGAGAGAGAGAGAGGAAAATGAAAACGTGAAAGGAACAAAGGTTTATTCTATTCTTCGCGCAGACGTAAAGAAGTTGAGAGTAGGAAAAAAACTAATGCTCCCCCCCCTTTGGATTTTATATGCTTGGGAAAAATATGAAGACGTTTCAAGATGTCTCTGAAGTAAAGGCGAGAATTCCTTATAATGCGAAATTCTGAAGATGATTTTCTTAATAATTAGGGTCACTGCCACGTCTTTCTATGTTTGTCTGTCTGTTTGTCACTGCCTGTCTGTCTCTACCTTTCTGTCTCTCATTCTGTCTTCTCTCTCTCTCTCTCTCTCTCTCTCTCTCTCTCTCTCTCTCTCTCACACACACACACACACACCACACTCACACTCACACTCACACTCACACTCACACTCACACTCACACTCACACTCATTCACTCACAGTCATGCTCACATTCACAGTCATAATCATACACATCCGTATACAAACATACGAGGGGTGTTTGTCAACAATACGCAGCAAGACCGGATGATACACTTCACATCCCCGTCCAAGCAGCTGCCCTTCTCCTTGGGCAGGACGCAGATGTCGCCCTCGAAGGGAACTGCCGCATAAAAGGACACGTCCGTAAGGCAGAGAGAGAGACACGGCAGACAGGCCAAGCCACACAGGGTCCAGCTCCACCACCTCGTCCTCCACCCGGGGACACGGGGGCCTCTTGGGGAGTCACACTACCCTCAACAATAAACCAGCAAGCTAAGAACCCTTTCTTTGACCCGCCCAAGTCCATCTCTTGTCTTGCTTACATCTGGTGACAACGGTGCTCCCAATCTCTCGTGTCGCTTAGTGTTCATTAAAGATTTCCCCTGACCCACTTGTCATGGGCGTACAAGAGTGAAGCGTAGTACAGTTATTATTCTTTCTCTGCAGAGGTCCCACTAAGAGTGACACACTTCTATCGTTTTATGCAGGTATGGACTCCTCACTTGTAGAAGTCCACGGGTTGCGTTTGAAGCCATAAAGTGACTTTAGAAATCAGTGTCTTTCATCTTGGAAAGTTTGCCCTTCAAAAATTACTTCATAGATGGAAAAAGGTAGAAGTCAGATGATGCAAGGTCAGGGGAATAAGGAGGAAGGAATGTCATAATAAGGAAGGATGTCATAGCCACTGGACTGCGCTTCCGTCTGGGCAATGTGAGGGGTGTGAACAAGATTGTTGTCTTGCAGGAGGCGTACACCTTTGGTAAACTTTCTTCACCTCTTGGTTTTGATAGCCTCATGCATTTTCTGCAGCAGTGAAGCGTAGTAAGCTCCTGTAATCACAGTACCTTTTGTCCAGGAAATCGATCACTAATCCATGCTGGTCCCAGAAGACTGTGAGCATGACCTAACCTGCTGAGGGTGTGACATGTGCCTTTTTGGGGGGTCTGGGTTTTAGATTCTGGATCACAGTTTTGGATCTAAGTTTCATGCTGCATAATCAGTCGTCAAAAAAGTCCTTTTTTTTTAAATGGCTAAAAGAGGCTTAGAGCAAAGAACACGTTCCTGCTTCTGGAAAGGTGTGAGTACCCTGTTAACCCATCAAGCAGTCAACTTTTGAATATGCAAATGGTCCACAAACCCAACATTAATCTTGACATCTTGAGCTAGCTTTCGAACTATAATATGGCTATCTTTCAAAATGGCAGTGTCCACTTGATGGATGGTGTCCTCGTTAGTGGCAGACTGGTGTCGCCCTAGGATTTGGTGCAGTTTCAACAGATTTCCGACCACGCTTGAACCGGTGATATCAACGTTTAACAACGTCTTATGATTGGGCATCCTCCCCATGAGTTGCTTTCATTTCATCGAAGGTCTCTTGTGGTGTGCGGCTATTCAAGTATAAAAATTGATCATGCTCCACTGGTTCTATTTTCACATCTTGCACCTTCATCGCTGTAACAGAAAACATGTTATGGGTTATGGAAATCAGCTCATGACCTATAGAGATGTGTATTGTTATGTATTTATCTGTTTCAGTATGCATGCATTTTAGTAAATATTTTAGAATATATCGTGTTTTTTTTATCAAATGTCAGATGCACTGATATGATATAATGTATAATGATCTTATTACATATAATGTATCATGGAAGGAAAACCCACAATACAAAAACTAGATTTATTGGAAGTCTCACTTTCAATAAATCTAGTTTTTGTATTGTGTTTTTTTCTTCCATTGTATCAACACGGAAGAGTATTTTTCCATTCATAATGTATCATGCATTACATAAAGCAAACTCCTCCCCACTCGCACACACACTCATCCAAACACTCAAATTCGTACCCATACCCTTGATAATAAGATGTTTTCTTCATGTATTACTATCTAAATAGTATCTAATGTAGATATATTAAGAGCGTTTTATTGTATGCCATAGCTACTGGTGAAACATAATATATAGCTAATATTTCCATTATGCAAAAGGTTGGCGCTGGAGTCCGAGGTACACGGTGGCGGTTCTCGGCTGCGTCGGGATCTTGGTCGAGTATTGCCAGCGGGTCAACCTCTCCATCGCTATCGTTGCTATGACGGGCTCAGAGGGCAGTAATGGCAGCCATGCCCTCGATGTTTGCCCCGCT
>NC_051394.1:16899611-16902111 GCF_015228065.2 Penaeus monodon
CTACTACTCAATAAAATCACCCCAAACCAAATATCCATCATCGGTCCCTGTCATATTTTCACTAGCCCGTCAAGTGCAGTTTCGCCTTGATAAAAAGCAGAAGAGTAGACTTCTCTTTACGCATAATGTGCGGAAAACTTCCTCTTTTAAAAGGATACCAAAACCAGATCCTCAGCGCGCACCTATTTTGTTAAGTCACTGGACAGACTGATTATATTTCCCTTCCAAAATCTGGAAATGGGGACTAGAATGCTCATAATCTATTGCGGTCAGTAGGCAAAGCAATCACGTCAAGGGCGTCTACTCTGCTGGGAAGCAGAGATAAAAAAGACTTTAATAGGTGTAACTATTATCAGAAAAATGTTACAGTGAACTTCAAGTAATCAATGAATAAGTAAAGAAAACAAAGCTGAAGAATTACAGAGGAATAAGAGACGGCGTGTATAATTGCATTTATTCATCCATTTATATCTTACAGGGTTTGAGGCCATGAAGGAAAAACCTGCTGCCATGGACTCCTCTCCGAACATCACTTCGTTAATTTCGGATTTCATAACCCAGTTAAAAACCTCAGGCAAGAGTCGAGAGGTTTTCGAACACGTGGGTCCGAACCACACCGAAGAGGAAATGTTCTCTTACTTGTGGGGTCTTCAGGAGGCTCACCAGGCACTCACGCCAACCCTCGTATCTGCGAGAAAATCCGCAAATATCGCCGAGTCCTTTCTGGAGCGCGGGGAGGAGGAACTCGATCGTGGAGATCTGAAGGAGGCGCTGAAATCCTGCAGTCTGACTATTATCTTTGCGCCCCATCCTTCGCTGCATGGTGGAAGGGACGTGGATCTAGAGAACGGGAGAGATCGAAACAATAATTTGGATATTGTAAACACAGACGAGCAAGAGGAAGACAGACTGAGAACGGATCGGGACTTCGAACTCTTGGCACGTGGTTACGGAGGTCGATCCGCGGCTCTGTTCGAGGCAGGACACTATCGCAAATGCATCATCGACATCGACGCTGCCCTCAGCCACAGCGTTGACGAATTACGTCGAGAAATACTGTCCGAGAGGAGAGCCACATGTCTCGCTAGAATAAAGGCTGAAGAAGAAAATGGGAAAATACCTACAAACGACAAATATGCGAAACTTTTTGACACCCCGTATTCCGAGAAGCCAGTGTTGCCAGATCCTCATCCAACCATACCTGCGTTCAGCAAGGATGTTAGAGTGGTTTTCACGCCCTCGCAGGGGAGATATCTGGTAGCTGATAGAGACATAGGTCCAGGTAAAATGTGCAATCCTCTAAAATATTGCTTCATAATCCTATTTTGTAGTTCTCGTTTACCCTAGTACCTAGTGGAAAAGGTTATGTACAGTGCTTATTTGTTTCAGATATTCATCTGTTTACTTTTTAAATGTCTGTTTATTTTCCTGTGAGTGCATGAGTGCTTGTGTCTAGGTACAGATGTATTTGTTTATGTACTCTATGTGAGTAATAGCAATATGCACATGTGATGGGCACAGGAATATGTAAATATGCTAATTCGTATGTTAAAAAAATATATAAAGATAACAAAATAATAATGGCGATGATGACGATTATCATGATGATTATGATAATGATAGTAATAATAGTAGTAGTAGTAGTGGTGGTGGTGGTGGTGATGGTGTTAGTAGTAGTAGTAGTAGTAGTAATAGTAGTAGTAGTAGGAGTAGTATTAATAGTAGTAGTAGTAGTGGTGATGGAGGTGTAGTAGTGGAAGTAGTAGTAGCAGTAGTGGTGATGGTGGTAGTAGTAGTAGAAGTACAATAGTTGTAGCAGTAGTAGTAGTGGCAGCGATAGTGGTGTTAGTGGTAGTAGTTTTATTGTTATTATTAGCAGTAGTAGTAGCGGCATTGGTGGTAGTGGTAGTAGTTTTATTGTTAGTAGTAGTAGTGGTACTGCCACTACTACTACAACTATTAATGATAATGATAATGATAAAAATAATTATGATGATAATAATAACAAAATATCAAGAAATGAACACAAGAATTAATTAATAAAGCAAACAAACACGACACAATCCGTAATTAACATCTAACATTTTATCCTCACCATACCCCCTCTCCCATTGCAGGTGAAACCGTGTGTGTCGAAAGGAATTACTGCAGCGCTTTGTATGCACAGAATCTCCTCACACACTGCTGCGTCTGCTTGGCTCACTCCCTCACCCCTCTGCCTTGCCCCTTCTGCTCTGCTGTAAGTTGGAATGTCCACTTTGATGGGTTCATTCAGTGGTTCTCTGGTAATTGGTATATATTTTGGGTACATTTATGGAAATTTATGATTCAGCTGTTAGTTTGGGTTTGTCGTGAAGTATGGTAATGGTATTGAAATGGTAGTAGTATTACTAATAAGGAAAATTATGAAGTTAATAGTGATGATGCTTTAATTACTGTTACTCTTAATGCTGCTAGTACTGCAACTACTACTACAATTTTATCATTATTACTATTGTTT
>NC_051394.1:16909611-16917111 GCF_015228065.2 Penaeus monodon
CAACACACACACATCACACACACCAAACACAAACGACATTTGTCTTTTCTCTGTGCTACTTTCTGATTTTTCTCTCTCCCTTCTGTCTCACGAAACAGCTTTTCCAGGAACAGACGGCAGAAGATACCAGAAAGTGTACATATTTAGCTAGGGACCGTCAAAATATGTTGTTAATACCATGGTAGTATTAACCACATATTTTGTATGTGTGAAATATTTTTCCATACATGCATTTATAGCCTTATGCTTTATTGTTTTGATCTGATGTTCAGGAACATCTTTCGAGGTTCCCCGTCGCAGAGAAATAGTAAGGATACAGCGAACTGTAATAATCAATTATTGTGTGGGATAATGAGATCATGCAATAATATATTTTGAATATTTGCTCAATAAAAAAGAATTTAAAATCAATCTGGTGCAAGCCAAGAAATTCTTTGAGTTTCTTGTCGAATGATAAATATGAACAAATATTTCATTATGTCATGAAGGGCCGGAAAAGACAGTTGATGCTACTGTACAAAGATTACAGAAAAGGATAATTTTCGATGTGGACCATGACCGCCATCGTGCAAGACTAATTTTCATTTGAAATTATGTGCTTTTGGAGAGTACTCAGTCGCTGAAAATGATTAACTAAATTTACTAACTTATTTACATATCGTCATAATTTCTTTACAAATAGGGCAGCAGATTCTTTCAAATTATCTGTGACATAGATATCGACTTTAGCATGTATTTTTTAATCATATTCTTTAATGTGTGATATAAATACAAGTTCTTTGACAATTAATTGTTTACTGGAACAGTAAGTGCAACAGCTATAACAAATATTATTTCCCTTAGTTCTCCTTCATGTAAGCTGCAATGACGGACTTGTCCAGGCATGTCGCTACCTCGACCCACTGAAACGCAATCGATTGGGCTTTATAGGTCTCCCAGCATTCTCAAGGCACGGTACGATAAGGGCCGGGTTTAGATGAGCCAAGGCCTCCGGTCATCTTTCACGTGGGGGTCTTCCTACCCCAGGGGAAGTAAATTTCAGGTAACCATATAATAGACTTTGATCAAACGTATTTACGCAACGAAAAAATGGAACCTGTGTATTTAGTTCCAATAAGCATGAAATTACTAAATTTTGATTAAATCCGGCGAATAAATTACAAAATTATCTGCCGATAAATGATAATAATTAGAAGTAAATTGTAATCTAAAAAAGTCAGTCAGAAAATAATTAGACCTTTAATGTTTATGTACACCATGTGGCACCGCATGGTCAAGGTGTGTTCGTCGCCCTCCAAAATAGAAAAAAATTATCACGCATACCGCTCATCAAATTCAACTTTCGTATAAATTTCATTCCATAATATGTGCAGGAATATGTCAGTATGTGCTTAAGACATAATTTTAGATGATGTGTTTTAATGCGTGTGACAAAGAGGAAGAGGACGCATTCAATATATACATTTTCTTTGTAGTATTTCATGGATCAAGGGTTCGGCGGAAGTAAGGATGCCTTGGGTCCAGCCTTTATGAAGAATAAAATCAATATCATTGATTATTCGTTTGCTACAGTGAATGTAACAAACAGGAAAGTGTAGATTACCTGGGCCTACAACCGTAGTAACCCACTAACCTCCAAAGGGCCGGGAGACAGTATCTCGCGTCCTCTTGCAGGTTAGTGGGTTAGTGTAGGTCCGCGCAATCTACATTTCGTTGTGTTTGTTATTTTCATTATATGAATTATAGGGCTCTTCGGGAATATACCCATAAAATTAGTGATTTTACCTAGCTTCGCGTCCGTCTTGCACCGGAGGGAGAATTTTGGGTATATCTGAACATAATTTTTGTCAGTTAGTAGTTTAAGAGTATTTTCTTATTTCTTAGTGTTTATTCTCTGTGGGATAAATATTTTGTTTCCCATTTTATAAACTTATTTACATTTATATGCACTTATATATTTTTGTTCTACATTTATCTGTTCATTTATTTTGCAGTAAATTAGTTAAAAGTTAGAATATTTTGTTTGAGTTCTAAAAAAACAAACTATTTTCCAAAAGAAATAATTCGGCTAAATGGTTTATGTTTGAAAAATTAGATCGTAACAGGTGATAACTGAATTGTCTTCTAGTGAATATTTTTTTTTAACAAAGAATATCAAAATAATGAATAGATAAGTAACAAAATTTGTAAATAATCTATTAAAAATGTAAATTGGTGTATTAGAGGAAAAATATATTAATTTTTATTGGGAAACGAAATAACAAACATAACAAACATCCCTCATTTATAATTTGAATGGTAAGAACTTTATTTGATTTTCGTATGGACCATATTTTAATATATATATACTGTACATTGATTACCTATTACCTGTTTTCTTTGACGAAATGGAATTAATTACTGCACAGCTTTCCTCCCCTCTTTGCAGGTGCCCCCTTTGCCCATCCTCTAATCCTGCCCTGAATAGGATAACAGCCAGGGAAAAAAGTTATGAAAATTCCTTTGGGACATTTTAACCGCGAGTTAATTCACCGTATCTTTTTGACGACGTGGCTCTTACCCCTTTTCATTTACATATACTTTTTTACTTTTTTTTTCTCAGTTTTTGTCTCTTTCCCGAGAAGTGAATTCTCTCTTTTACTTCTTTCCTCTCAAATACTTCATGCCTCCTAATCAAGACAGCTTTTTAAACAAGAAATTCAGTTTGAAATACGGATTGCAGTATCCACGCCAATACACTACAGTAATCATATTACGACCCACCATCTGAATGATATGCAACGAGGCACGTGTCGCTCACCGTAGGATAACAGAACTAGGATAATTAAGGATTAAGTTACTTACAACTCGGTTATGATTTGAATCAATGACAAAAAGAAAAAAAAAATCGTGTATATCTTCGCTGGAAAAAGTGTCTTTTGGATATTGATACAAATACAAATGTTGACATAAATGATAAAACTGGCCACAATAGCATGTCTACTTGAATACTGACAAGGACAAAAACAAGAAGAAAAACCCTTATGTACATCGGGAAATTGTCCCAGAATTAATGTTGTTGCCAGGGGCTCGTCCCGCTCTGCAGCTGCCGCTTGCTGTCCGTCACCTATACCATAAGGACACTGCCGAGGATCAAAGGAAATCTCCACTCCAACACGACTACGTGGAAGCCCTTTTGGCACAGATATAGATCCCTTGGAAACCTGTGTATTCAGATTAGGTTGAATGCTCAGTCGCCTTCTTTTTCTGCCTTCTTTTTTAATATACGTCTGCCTCTTTTTCTGTGTACGTATCCGTAATCTATTTTATACAAGAAAACGAAGCTCAAAAGGAAAAGACTGACACAGAAATGTAGTAAATTTTGTTCGTCCCGATAGAGCATAGATTACGAACTTGTATTTCAAGTAGAGTAAAATCTGAAATAACCATAGCACTAATAAATCAGCAGTGCCGTCATCACCAGTGGAAGTGTCCATTGTAAAGAACTAAAAAAAAAAAAACTAAAAAAAGTAAAAAGTAAAAAAAGAGCTTTAGTACAGTTAAGGCTACTCTTCTTCTTTTAACGGTAGGTTCATGCCTGAGCCGCCGTGGTCACAGCATGATACTTCATTGTAGTTTTCATGTTGTGATGTTCTTGGAGTGAGTACGTGGTAGGGTCCCCAGTTCCTTTCCACGGAGAGTGCCGGTGGTACCTTTTAGGTAATCATTCTCTCTATTTATCCGGGCTTGGGACCAGCGCTTGACTTGGGCTGGCTTGGCCACCCAGTGGCTAGGTAGGCAATCAAGGTGAAGTTCCTTGCCCAAGGGAACAACGCGGCGCTCGGTGACTCGAACCCTCAGATTCAGATTGCCGTCGTGACAGTCTTGGGTCCGACGCTCTAACCATTCGGCCACTGTGGCCTTGACGATCATGGGCTTCCATGATTTTTTCTTAGCAATTTAGAGCGGTGGTTTGCCATTGCCTTCCGCCCGGTGTTTTTATCGAGTCACCATCTCTATTTACCCGGCACTGACTTGAGCTGGCTTGGCCACCCAGTGGCTAGGTAGGCAATCGAGGTGAAGTTCCTTGCCCAAGGGAAACAACGCGCCGGCCGGTGACTCGAACCCTCGAACTCAGATTGCCGTCGTGACAGTCTTGAGTCCGACGCTCTAACCATTCGGCCACCGCGGCCCCCCTAAGGCTACTATAATACCAAAAATATCAAAAGGATGTAAATCCTGGACAAATGACATAAGTACTGGAAAAAAAGTGAATTTCAAATGAAATTCTATGGAGAATCTCTAAAAGCTTCCTGCTGAGCACACCGAAAAAAGGATCATGCGAGGGTGAGAAACTAGAATGAATATCCTGTCTGTGGTCAAAAGGAGGACTTGGAATTGTTAGGTTGAAGCGCAAATTACATTAATCTCCCCACTGACAAACATTTATATATGGATATGTATTTGTATATATATATATATATATATATATATATATATATATATATATATATATATATATGTGTGTGTGTGTGTGTGTGTGTGGTTTTGTGTGTTGGGGTGTGGTGTGTGTTCTGTGTTAAAAGTGTTAGTGTGTGTATACTACAGTGTGTGTGTGTCTGTGCGTAAAAAAGATATATGTGTATACATACATATACAAGTGTGTGTGTGTGTGTGTGTGTATTGCAAATATGCACATATTAACATACATAACATAACATTATATGCGTTTTATTATATATAGTGTTATATTATATGTATGTTAGTTTTTTATATATATTTTATTATATGTATTATAGTTTGTGTGTGTGTGTGTGTGTATTGTGTGTTTGTCTATGTGTGGTGTTGTATATGTGTATATATATGTATATGTATCCATATATATGTATGTGTGTGTGTGAGTGTGTATGTATGTATGTATGTGTGTCTTTTTTTTTCAATAGAGCGAAAGGAATTCTTTTCAATGCTGTACAAGATATTCTTGCCATATTTTCTTTATATGTAGTGGGTCGTAGAGGTGTCCATTGGGAATATGATTCTGATTATGAAAAGGGAAACTAGTATTTCTCAGAAAATCATTGTTGTCGTTTCTTTCTCTCCATCATCAGTGCTAAAAGTAGCTTAAGATTTTTATATAGCAAACCGCAGATAGAGAATAACAGGTACATATAATACAGAAAAAAAAAATACACATCAAATGTTAAAAGGGTTATTTCTAAGGTAACGATTCGTAAAACAGATGGATAGTTATTCACATAGTAAATAGGGTGGTTGCAGTAGCTGTAGTTTCATATTGACGTGGAGCGATTCAGCTCTGATCAGATCAAATCTGTTAATATTCGAAATTTTGAAATCATCAGTTTTAATCAGGTGGTTGCGAAGGTTGGAAGTGTTATCTAATTGCTGAGGAGGATGGTTTTCTCACTGGGATGCTAATCCTGATAATTTGATCTTACGTCCAATGATACAGTTTTTTTCCGTCGATATATAGATGACACTCTTTTAGTGATTCCTCTCATATCAATCCTTTGCTGTTATATTTATACTCATAACACCAACATTTAATTCTCTTCGGAGTTGAACAAAATAAACTTTCATTCTTGGACATTTTTATTACATTTGATAATGATTGTTTCTGTCATCACCTACTGATCTAAGCTCTCACTGGCCTCAGAATTCTTTTTTTTTTAAGATTATTTCACTCGGAATGGGTACCTACCCTACCTATTTCATGAAGTCAGAATACTATTCTTTGTAATAAGCGTTCACACAAACCTACAGTTACCACAGTTAACAAAGACATCAAATATATAAAAACATATATGAGCAGCGTCAATTTTGAAATAAGGAACTCGTTAACAAAATCTATATGCAGTGCTACCCTGAAGGCAGTTTTTTTTTTTTTTTTTTTACTATAGCAACACTACTGTTTATTTTTTTTCCTTCTCTCTCTCTCTCCCGGAAGAAACAGTGCAATTCTACCTTTTACTAAATGTGTGGGATCCTCCTCAGCAGTCGGTAAGCACATTCACCTTAACAGCCACCCGTTTAAAAACTATAGTCTGTTTACTTGACTGAAAGCTGGAGCGTAGAAGCCTTTGAAACAGGCTGCTCCTCAGTCACTGGAACTCTGACGATCGCCGTAAATTCACATTTCTTATTTTTACATCTATATATTAGTTCATATATATATATTCCTTAAACTAAATGTATACAAATTAAATATAGAATAATTCCCATAAATGAGTAAGTAAAAATTCCCACAAAAAGTGTAAAGCTTTTAAAGAAAATAAAACTTGGATATAAAGGTTTAAAAAGTGATGTTCAAAGTAATCACGGACATGCAGGTGTTTGCAATCAACAAGATTACTGTGATTTGAAAATGTAATGTGTCATTTGTACAAATTCGTTCTGTAAATATTTGATGACTGACAGTTTTCCTTATTCCGGGAAAAATTAGTATTTGTCCTTTCTTGTACCATTATAAATCGTTTGTATTCGGCTTCCTTTTACATAATGCGGAGGAAATCAGTGGCGCACACGGCATTTCTTCTGCTAGCAGGTGTCACAATCGTATCACGTGCATGTATCGGTTACTGTATTCTGGAATATACACTATAGAGTAAGCATTATTCCTAGAATGTTACACCACCTAATATTTCGTTTCGCTTAAGACTGGGAAAATCAATAGAAAAATTATGCAACGGCAACACACTAATGGTGGGAACTTGAGCGCCTGATCCGGAGACGTGCCAGGCCGCCTTAAAAAAAAAGCGACACATTTTACACAAAACTACCAAAAACAATATTAAGAATAATAGTCGTAATATTAGTCGTAATCACAGATTACAGTTAACCATAAAACACTTTCAGTAAATGTTTTGTTAATTTAAACTTTCATCTATAAACTAACCTTCGATATGTTCACGTTAACGCACTATGCTCATGAGACAGTGCACATCCATATGAACATATCGTATTATCGGGCCATTGGTCTGAGGACATCTTTTCATAATATGGTCATGATTATGAATAAGAGAGAGGAGAAAAATGATAATGATAACAATAGCTGTAAATAAAATGATAATGATGAATATCAAGATTATCATCATGAAGAAAATGATAATAATTATTATTGCTAATATTGCTATCAGCAGCAGCGGCAGCATTCATAATACTATAAAAGAAAAAAAAAATGACATTATAATGACGACAAAAATACGAAATAATAACAATAAGATTAAGTCAATAAATATGGTAATAATGATACCATTGTCTTTGTTATTATCACTATTCTCGTTATTATTATCATTGCTATAGTTATCATTAGTATGACTGCCATTGTCATTATTATTGTTGTTACACATATATATTGTTATCATCATTAACTATTATCATTGACATTATAGTTGCTATTAACGTCCTCTAATACAGCCGATGTTCACGCGACGGTCACGCATTTCCGTCTGGTAGCCGAAGCGAATTCACACGGGCCGATCCGACCGGCTTGCATCCACCAAT
>NC_051394.1:16932524-16935024 GCF_015228065.2 Penaeus monodon
CACACACACGCACACACATATTCATATACATGTATATATATATATATATATATATATATATATATATATATATATATATATATATATATATATATATATATGTGTGTGTGTGTGTGTGTATGAGTTTGTTTGTGTGTGTGTGTGTGTGTGTGTGTGTGTGTGTGTGTGTGTGTGTGTGTGTGTGTGTGTGTGTGTGTGTGTGTATTTTGGACATTATAATTGCCAAAACGGACAAAGGTAAAAACGTAGTTATCCTTAATAACTCTGAATATATAAGCAAAGTTCATTCCCTCCTGAACGGAAACGGTGAAAAACTGCGCTCCAATCCTTACCCATCCGTCACGGAATCATTTCGTAAAAACCTCAGTCGTTTTGCTGCCAAATGCCCTGTGCCAAATTCTTTGATCATTTTAGAACGGTAAATCCCTCTATTCCCTATGTTTACGGCCTTCTTAAAACTCACAAAAGGGACGTGCGTCTAAGGCCTATAACTTCGTCTTGCAACTCAGTTACATTCGAATGTTACCTAGCGAGTGTTTTAGCTCCTTTTATGGTGTCTTTTTCTAATAATCATATTAAACATTCGATGGATTTCCTGCCTAAGGTTAGAAACTTGCCGACGCACGGTAAAAAAAAAAAATGAGTAAGTTTAATGTAGATTCCGTGTTTACTAATGTCCCGCTTAACGATGTGCTAGATTTTCTTGAAAGAAAACTTTCTCATAAGAAAATCCCTATTCCGGTCAATTGCTTTATCACTTTCATTCGTTTGTGTGTCACGAATAATGTCTTTGTTTTTGACGGTGAATTTTATAAACAAATTAAAGCTATCGTGATGGGAAGTAGCTTAAGTCCGGTTCTTGCGAATTTATACATGGGGATGTTTGAATCTGAACTCCTTCCGTCTACTCTCCCTCCCGACACGCTTTGGTTTCGTCATGTTGATGATATATATTTTTTTTCTTTCTTTCTTTCTCTTTTGTGGCAAGTGAACCGTTCAGATTTCGATATATATTTTTTAGGAGACTCAGAAACCTCGCGCACACTACCAATTTTAAAGTAGAATGGGAAAATTCAGGTAAATTGCCTTCTCTCGATGTTCTTTTATTCATTGTAAATGGCTCGCTTAAATTTTCGGTTTACCGTAACCTTTTTTTTTAACGGTAGGTTCATGTTTGAGCCGCCGTGGTCACAGCATGATACTTAATTGTAGTTTTCATGTTGTGATGCACTGGAGTGAGTACGTGGTAGGGTCCCCAGTTCCTTTCCACGGAGAGTGCCGGTGTTACCTTCTTTATATATATATATATATATATATATATATATATATATATATATATATATATATATATATATATATATATTAAGGTTAAGTTACCGTAACCTACTCCACCGCTAATTACCTTGTTTTTTTATTTATCTCGAATCACCCATTGTATATTAAAAAGTCAATTAGTCTCGTTAATTATTTCTTAGGGCTTATAGGTTTTGTGGTAATGAATTTATCGACGTCATTTTTGACACGTTTTCGAAATTAGTTTTCCTCGTTTTTTTCTTAAATCAGGCACATTCATCTGCGAGATAGAAATTTTATACTCATTCCCGTAATACTCAACAGGACAGTGACAGTAATCTATTAATTATTCCTCGATGAAAAACGCCAGATGTTTAAAGGCGCTGGCATTGACATTGTTTTTATGTACACGTTGCATAATACTTTGGTTAAGCACATTGCGGCTAGCGGTGCTCTTGAGACTTCTCCCGGTATTCACACTATACTTTATAAGGATGGCCCTAAGTTCCACATAGGCGAGACCGGTAGAGCTTTCAAAAAAAGAATTAATGAACATAAACGTGATGTTAGAAATGCCAGAGAATTAAATGCAAAGCCTTCCTCAGATCTTCGATAGTCGCCCTCCTCCTCAGACCTGATTCAGCTCTGGTTTGTTCTGTCTCTCTTCCACTTTATTTTCTTGTCAAAATTCTCTCCTTGTATCCATTCCAGTTTATTATTCGTCTGAAGAGGAACTCGTGAAGAGTTCGAAACGTTACGATTTATTTTCATTTCTTATTGTAGCTGTTTCCTTTTCATCTTTGTGTGCACGTTACTGTGTGTGTGTGTGTGTGTGTGTGTGTGTGTGTGTGTGTGTGTGCGTGTGTGTGTGTGTGTGTGTGTGTTTGTGTGTGTGTGTGTGTGTGTGTGTGTGTGTGTGTGTGTGTGTGTGTGTGTGTGCATTGCCTATATATATATATATATATATATATATATATATATACATATATATATATATATATATATATATATATATATATGGGGGCCGCGGTGGCCGAATGGTTAGAGCGTCGGACTCAAGACAGTCACGACGGCAATCTGAGTTCGAGGGTTCGAGTCACCGACCGCCGCGTTGTTTCCCTTAGGCAAGGAACTTCACCCCGATTGCCTGCCTAGTCACTGGGTGGCCAAGCCAGCTCAAGTCAGTGCCGGGTAAATAGAGATGGTG
>NC_051394.1:16943295-16960795 GCF_015228065.2 Penaeus monodon
CCCCAAATTGCGGGAACCAAAATTTCAAAATTTCAAAGAAAAAACTGGTACCCATTGGGCAGGCCCGATTACCTTTTATTTTTCCTGGGGCAAAAAAACTGTTTTTTTTAAAATATTTACCTGATTGTGCTAGATTAACTGTTTTTTATTATTTCCCATTTTGGGCGGATTTTTTTTAAAAATGTCTTTTTGTTTTGATTTGACTTTTTTTATTGTATAAAATTGCTGAAAGCCATGAAAAATCTTTTTTTTAAGAGCTTTTTAATGTTTTTCTAACTGTTATGGTCACAGGGGACGTCTAAAAAAATTTTTAAAAAGGGTCGATAGCATCTTTTTTTTTTATCTTTAACCCCTTCGTTTTGTTACATTATGTTTGCTAATTTTCTAGAAGGCTGATTTTTAGGCATATGATTTTTGTGTTTTTTGTGGGCTTCGATTCTTTACAAAAGCGCCATCGTTAGGTTTTCGTGCCCCGCAACATGTCAGGGGATGACGTTTGTATGGAGAGTGATGTAATTTCCTTTTTGTTATTAAAACATCTTTTAAATAACGTTTTTTTCTGAAAAATTTTGAATTTTAAAGATGTTTTTTTTTTTTTTTTTGTCTTTTTTACTTTTTTTTGCTTGTTTTTTTAAGTTCCCAAAGATGAAAAAAATTCTTTTTTAAGACTTTTAAAAAAAAAAATCCCAAGCCAACAAATGATTCAAAGGAACCTGAGGCCTTTACACCACTAGCGCTCCGAAGTGAATGACGAAGATATAGCTTTATATGTTAACCCAGATATCCTCTACAATCTGCATCTTGTTGCGGGATATTTTTTGTTTTGTAAGCATTCTATATATATGGAAAGTCCTCCTCCACGCCCTGCATAAACCCCTGAAAACCCTGAAATTAGTAATGATAAGAGCTACGTTTTACATTTTACATTAAAATATATAATTTCTCTCCATTATAGCTTTTCACTTCACCCTAACCCCAAGGAGAGACTGTGTCAATTTTCAGCATTTGAGATCTATATCATGCTTTTGAAAATCTCTAATCCCGATTGACGTCTTTGTTTAGAAACACTTTGGGGCAATAGGGGGGATTCTGCCACCTGGTGATGAGTTGCGTCATTACATTGCGCTTATTTTTTCCGTTTGAATTTTTTTCTTCTGTTTTGTTATTTTCTTGAGGTTTCCCTAGGCGTTATTTGTGTATTTTCTCGATTTTCTTATTGGCTGGTGGTTTTTAAGGCAGGGGTTTTGGCCCGGGGGGGAAAGTTGGCAAAGCCAGCAAGGCGCACGCCTGCTCGCACGTAGCCGGCGGGGAGAGAGGGGAGATAGGGGGGAGAGGAAAAGGGAGCTGGGAGGGTCACTAATCACATGAGGGGCGGAGGAAAATTTTTCCCTGGTAGAGGTAGAGGATATTCTACAACGAGTGGAGATGCAAATGAGATGCGTTGGTAGGAGGCTTGGATAAAATATGATACAGAGGGGGAGGTGCGGGTCTGTTGTGACGGTTGTGTCACGGCGCATTCATGCCTTTACAAATGGCTTGTTTAATGTCGACTGTTGTCCGGAGATCTATCATATTTTCTAGTGAACTGCGTTATTGAAGGAAAGTCTTTTTTTTTGTTTTTTTGTTTTTGGTTTGTTTTTGTTTTGGTTTTGTTTTTTTGCTTAAAAACTTAACAAAAGGTGTGGAGATACCTGCTTTTTTTTGTGGTGTCTTATCATGGGGAAGGATGTTACTCATTGTTTATCATAAAGTGCATCAGAAGTTTATAATTTTTTTAGTGCCAGTAGTTTAGTGTCGTGGTTTCTAGTTTTTCTAGAGTCTGACATGTTTTTAAAAGAGCCATATATCTTTCCGATTCCTTGAGGTCCAAATAGTTTTTTTTTTTACTTTAATCATACATAAGGGAGCTGTGGCCAGCATTACTAGGGGGCCCAATTCCTTGGGCGGAGGTCCGTTTACCCTGGGGAAGGGAGCTCGATACCATGGGCTAAATGGTCTCCTTTCACTCTGGGAAAAAAAGCTCCCAGCTAGTGTAAAAGAAAAACTGCATGGAAACCCCATAGTTGGCCCTCTTTGACACAGATTTCCTTTTTGACGTTGCGGGCCCTCGAGGTAACTATGGTTTGCTGGAGCTGTTTGGCTGTGGCGAAGAGAAGGCAAAAACACGTCCGATTTATTAGAGAGAGAGAGAGAGAGAGAGAGAGGGAGAGGGGAGAGGAGGAGAGAGAGGGAGGAGAGGGGAAGAGAGGAGAAAAGAGAGAGAGGAGAAGAGAAGAGAGAGAGAGAGAGGGGAGAGAGAGAGAGGAGAGAGAGAGAGAGAGAGAGAGAACGAGGAAATAACAAAGGAAAAGGAGAGAAGAAACGAGAAGGACTTATCTTGAAAAAAACTTCAAAGTTTTCAATTTTTGTGAAGTTAGAAACGACCTCTTTTCTTAAAAAAAAATTTTCTTTGCTGAGTAAAACAAACCTCAAGGGGTGGGGAAAAAAGCCTTTTTGGGGTTCCCGGGGGCAAAAAATATAGAAAAAGAGGATACGTTTATAGAAAAAAAAATCATGTCGTGTGAAAACTTAAATGAATTTACCTTTTTTTAAAGATAGGGAGGCAAAAACCGGGCTTGGGCGCAGGGCAGTAGGAAATTTTTGGAAGGGGGAAAGGAGAGGGTGAAGAGGAAAGGAGGGCAAAAAAAAACCCAGGGCGGATCATTTCTAGACAAGGAAAAAAACGTAAAGGACTTAGAGTGAAGGTTGTAGATGAAAAAAGAAAAGAAAAAAAAGGTGTAAGATAAAGAAAGGGAGATGGAACGGTCTGTAGCCAAGGAAACATGACAATATTTTGGAGAAGGAAAGAAAATAAGAAGAGCGAGGGGGTTGAATAATTGAAAAGTGGAAAATCAGCACAAGCTATTATGTCAACAAGAGAGAGAGGCGGAGTTAGGGGCTGCGTTACCCCGGCGATAATCTCGTGCAGAGATCTTAAAACATAGACAATTGCGAGGACAGAGAGGCGAATGAGTGACCAAAGGGGAGAATGTAGCCATGGGGAGAGAGAGTGGACATGGGAGAGTGTGGTTCTAAAGTAATCGATGTAGCGACGTCAACAGGACGGAACCTAGACGCCCTCGGGCTAACACTACCGCCATCTGATGGCAACGCCACCTTTAACATCCCGGCTGTACGATGCGGGGAGCGCCCGGGGGGAGAGGGCGGGGAGGGCAAGAGGGGGTAAGGGGTCAAGAGAAATCAGGCGAGAGGGTAAAAGGGGAAAGGAGGAGGGGAGGAGGGAGGAAGAAAAAACAATAGAAACTGAAGCGGTGAATTCTGATTTCGAAAACAAGCAACTAAAAAAAAAAAAAAAAGACAAACTGTATAGAAAACCAAGCGGTTTACTTGTTGATCCGGGGAGGACGAGGAGGGAGTCAGGCGCCTTGTGGACACTGTTAGTCCTCCGAGGGGCTCGCTGACCCTTTAACCGAATTGGTAATTACTATGCAACTCTCACGCAGCAATCTCTATCAGGGGACCGAGACAAGGGCCGCCGTTTCATGCTGGAATTGCTCCCATTGGAACCTGGAAGAGGGATAGCTGAGGGAATCACAAGATTTATTTTCTCCATTCATAGCCGATATGTAATTCATGATATGATGTAATGTTTTCCTGTAAAAAGACAAAGTAAGATTAGTACAGGTAATAAGGAAAGAGAAGAAATAAGAAAAGGTGGACAAATTCAGAGCAAAGAGTTTTTTCTTCCAAATAAAGGAGATATATAGTTCAGGAGTAGAGACACTAGATACACACACACACACACACACACACACACACACACACACACACACACACACACACACACACACAAACGCCACACACACAAACGCACACCCTTCCGGGAAAAAAAGGGCAAAGAAGCAAAACGAAACAAAGAAGCGAGGCGACGGAAAGTTTGGAGAAAATAAGGAGAAAAAAAGCAGGAGGGGGGGGTTTGAAAAGTAGGCGAGGGATATAAAGAGTGAAAGAGGTGGAGGAGAGAAAGAGAGAGAGGAGGAGGGAGAGGAGAGAGGAGGAGAGGGGAGAAGGGGGGGGGGGGGGGGCGAGGTGATTAAAGGTGGGAGTGAGGAAAGAGAGGGAGAGAGAGAGAGGAGAGAGAAGAAGGGAAAAGGAGGGGGAGGAAGGGAGAGAGGAGAGGGAAAGGGGGGGGGGGGGCGGGTGATATAAAGAGTGAAAGGAGAGGGGAGAGAGAGAGGGGGGGGGGGGGGGCGAGATGTATAAAGAGTGAAAGAGAGTGGGAAAAAGGGGAGAGAGAGAGGGGGAAAAGAGAGAGGGGAGAGAGGAGAGAGAGGAGGAGAGAGGGGGGGGGGGGGAGGGTGATATAAAGAGTGAAAAGAGTGGTGAAAAGGAGAGAGGAGAGAGAAAGAGAAAGGGGGAGATGAAGGGGAAAAGAAGAGAGAGGAGAGAGAGGGAAGGGGGGGGAGGAGAGGAGAGTGATATAAAAAGTGAAAGAAGGAGAGAGAGAGAGAGAGAGGGGGGGGGGGAGCGGAGCGATTAAAGGTGAAAGAGAGAGAGAGAGAGAGAGAGAAGGGGGGGGGGGGGGGCGGGTGATTAAAAAAGGGGAAAGAGGTGAGTGAAAAAGAGAGAGGAGAAAGAGAGAGAGAGAACGAGAGAGGGGAGGAAAGGAGAGAGGAGAGAGAGGAAAAAGGAGGAGGAGAGAGAGGGCGGCGGAGGAGGGGGGGAGGGGGAGCGAGAGTGATATAAAGAGGAAAGGAGTGAGTGAAAGGGGAGGAGAGGAGGAGAGAGAGAGGAGGGGAAAAGGGGGGGGGGAGAGAGAGAGAGAGAGAGAGAGAGAGGAGAGGAGAGAGGAGGGAAGAGAGAAAAAGAAAGGGGGGGGGGGGTGAACGGGAAAAAGGGGGGGGAACGAGAGAGAGAAAGAGAGAGAGGAGAGAGAGAGGGGACGAGGGAGAAAGAGAGGGGGAAAGGGGGCGGAGGAGAGGGGAAGGGAGAGGGAGGGGGGGAGGGGGGGGGGGGGGGGGGGGGAAAGAAAAAGAGAGTGGTGGGGGGGGAGAAGGGGGGGGGGCAAAAAAAAGGGAAAAAAAGGGTGGGTACCGGTGGGTTGAAAAAAGAGAAAAAAAATTTGGGAATTGTGTGCAAATAAAGAAAAAAAAAATAAAAATGGCAGCAATTAATATATATATATTATAATATAATTTTTGATATATAATAAATTAAAAAAATATAATAATATAAAATATAGATATTAATATTATAAAATTTAAAATTTTAATATATATATAAATATATATTAATTAAACAATTCCCAGTGGTGTGTGTGTGGCGTGCGGTGTAAACTTGTAAATAATAAATGAAAAAAAAATATATATAATATTTTTAAATAAATTTAATAAATAATAATTATATTTAGTATACTAATATAATAAAATATATATATATTATATATATTATATATTAATATATATAAAATTATATATATAAATTTATAATATTATATATATATGTTGGTGCATGGTTGTATGTGGGTGTGTGCGCGTGTTGTTTTTTGTTGTGTGTGTGGGGTGTGTGTGTTGTGTGTGTGGTAGTGTGTGTGTGTTTTTGTGTGGGGTTGTGTGTGTGTGTGTGTTTTGGGGTTTTGTGTGTGTGTGTTGTGTGGGTGTGTTCTGAGTGTGTGGGTGCTGGAATGTGTTTATTTAATAATAATAATATATTATAATATAATATATATATATAATAAGTAAAATTATATATAAAATAATTATATAGAGAGAGAGAGAGATTGCATATATTAATATATTTAGAATAATATATTATATATATTTATATAATATATATATATATAAAAATTATTAAATATTATAATATATATTAGATTAATTATATTAGATATAAATTATATTTTTATATATATATAATACTAATATATGCAATATATAGTAAATTTAACATATATATAATATAATTATATATTATAATATATAAAATTTTAAAATTATAATTTAAAATAATTATAATATATATTATGGTATATATACATGCAATAATATGGATATTTATATATAATATTATATTATATATAATATATTATCTATATATATATTATATACATGTAAAAAGGGTTATTATTATACGTATATATATAATATATAATAATCATCATCATCTAAAAGGGGGCAACCCCACGGGGCGCTTTGCCGGTCCACTCTTCGCCCCACCCACGGGGGTCCCTCATGGCGAGTCCCGGGCCCGGCCCCGGCCCCTTCTCTAATTTTCCGCGTGGGTCCGTCGGGGCTCCCCAAAAGTTTATGCCCTCCGGGGGTGTCCCAGGGGGCCCTCCCCCAAGTTTGCTCGCAAAAAGAAAAAAACCTGATGGGGGGGGTATCCAGAGGGAAGCGAGTAGGTCCCCCCATATAGCCTGAGTTGGCGATCCCGGATTATGAAAGGGAAAAGGGGGCCCAGCCGTTTAGGTGTAGAAACAGTTGGACACTGGTCCTCCAACTGTCCCCCATTTTCCCGGCAAAGTCTTGTGCAATAGGCATCAAGACGGGGCTCCAAGGCACTTATAGCGCCCGGGGTTTCGCCCTTTAGAGCAAAACTGCAGTATCAAGCCTTGAAGACACGTAGCTTGTCTTTCTGCATAGAGCAAATGTCTTTTTTGCCAGCCCAATTGTCGGACTTTGCTAACACCCCAGGAATGGACTCGACTACAAGGTTACAAAGCCTCGTGATTTCAATGTCCTCACCGCAAGCATGGATTGATGAACGGGTTCCCCTAACAGGCCCAAAAAGGGCCTTAATTTTGGTTTTTGGTTTTGGCTTCGCCATTGCTAAAGCTTTCAGAGCCTCCCCAGGACTAGGGACTAGGATAGAACATCATCGGCAAAGTCAAGGTCTGAGACCTTGTATTCCCCATTGTGCCCCCCCCACTGACTTTGGGTAGTAGCTTGCCATTATGAAGCCAGCAGGGGGGAAAAGATACCAGATTGCCGATGGCGGGTCAAGACTGCATGCAACCCCCGAGAAATGGGTTCACCCCCACCCTTAGAAGTTCAGCAGGGATAAATATGCCTGGGTTTTCCCACACCAGTTTGGAAACCCCATCAAACCTTATTAGGGTAGGATTTTTCCCGCCGAGGGGGTGGGATGGCACAGGTATTTGATACCACTTGCATCCAAGCTAAGTTTGGGGGGTCTACCTGGTAAAAGCTCAAAATTTTCCCGCCAACGTTCACGAACCCCAACATGATTTAAATGATCTGTCCATTCCCCTGAGCTTTCTGCAGTGATCTCCGAGGAGGGTTTGAGTTTAGCTTTTTCAGGAATTGGTAGGCGGGCGAAGGGCATTTACCAAGAAAAAGGGCCCTTTAACCTCCCCAGCAAGATTCCTGAGAATGTTCCCTTGTCCCTTTCCCGCAGTGTCTGGCCCTATGCACCCAAAAAGCGACGCAAGTTTTGTTGCCATTCGCTGAGCCAGCGACAGGCTTTTGTAGCCTCCAAAATCCCATAGGAGGGAATTCTGCCTTTCCCTCGGGGGGTCGCCCAAGGACTCCGCGCTGGTTCGAGTATTTCGCGTTGAAGAACTCCACAGAGCAACTGGGTCCCTCAGGTTACATGAATAGTAATGTAGATATATTTATTAATGTATAATATTATTATATATATAATATATATATATATATATATTATATATATATATATATATATATAATTTGTAAATAATTAATATATATGCGTAAACATGCAAATATAATATATTATATAATTAATATATTTTATTATATATATATATATAATATATAATATAAATATAATTATATATATATATATTTATATAAAAAATATTATATATATATTATTATTATATATATATATATATATTATATATATGTGGTTTGTGTGTGTGTGTGTGGTGTGTGTGTGTGTGTGGTATGGTGCGTTTTGTTACATATTATATATATATATATATAATTTAATATATATAATATACACATACAATATATATATATATAAATATATAAATAATAATATAATTATATAATTATATATAATATGTATGATGTATATATATACAAAATTATATAATAATATATTAATATTTAAAATAAAATTTTATATAATATATAATATGTGTGTGGGTGTGTGTGTGTGTGTGGTGGGTGGTGTGGGGGTGTTGTGTGGGGCGGGTGTGTGTGTGTGTGGTGTTTATATTATATATAATTATTATTATATTATATATATATAATATATATATTAATAATAATAAAAATTTTTGTATGTGTGGTTTGGGGGTTTTATATGTTATATATATGTATAATATATAATTTATTATATATAATATATATATATAAATATAATATATGGCAATACTTTCCCTATAACCCCCAGTAGTGAATTGAGAGAGGCCTATGTCCCGCAGTGGGAAAAAATGGGTTTAAAAAAAAAAAAAAAAAAAAAAAAAAAATAAATTTTATATATATAAAATAAAATATATATATATATAATATAGAAGTGTGTGGTATACATAATATTGGAATATATGTTTATATATATTAAATATTATTATTATATATTTTTATATATATATATAAATAATGGTGTGGTGTGTGTGTGTGGGGTGTGGTGTGTGGTGTGTTGTTTGTTGGTGTGTGTGTTGTGTGTGCGCATATATATATGAATAATATATATATAATATAATAATAAATATATATATATATTTTAAACATATATAATATAATTATATATATATATAATATTATATAAAATGATATAAATTTTAAAATTTTTATATATTATATATATATATATATAATTTTATATAATATATAATATAAGTTGTACTTTTGTGTGTATGGTGTGTGGTTTTTAAAATTTTTATATATAATTAATATAATATATATATTATATATATTAACAAATAGTTATTTTTTTAAAATAAATATATATATATATAATACATATAATATAATATATATATAATATATATATATTAAAAGTGGGGTGTTGGTGTGGTGTGTGTGTGTTGTGTTTGTGTTGTGTGGTGTGTGTTTTGTGTACACACTATTATGTGTAGTGTATATATATATATATATATAATTAATATAATATATATATATTATATACATATATATATAATTATATATATTATAATATATATTATATATTATAATATATTATATTATATATATATATATACACAGACACATATATGTAATATATGTATAATATATATATATAATATTATATATATATATATATAGGGAGATTCCCCGAATTCCTCCAGTGCTCCCCACGTGACGAGAGAGGAAAACCGTCGTGCCAGACTCTCCAGAAGCATGTGGTCAGTCTCCTTCAGAACTTGTCTCGTAGAGGTAGTAAAATACTTCATGATTACGTCGACGACTGCCTGGAACTCCTTCTCTTGTAGTTTCCTCTCGGTCGATCTCGGCGGCTGTTTCCTGCATCAAAACTGCTCCTTACCCTCCGTGATGCATCTGTTCGAGAGATAATGGGTTTTAAAATTTTGGGGAACTGGAGAATGGGTTTAATAGCAATTTTTAAAGTGAATTGAAAAACATCTTCCTGTTCAGCTCCCCGGCGAATCGCATTCGGGGCTTGTTTCGTCAACAGATCAAAGAGTCGGAGAACACTGCAAAGTTAGGCACAAAGCTCCATTAATATCCCATTAGCTCTAAGAATAATCGTACTTGTTTCTTAGCCAAATGGGTCGGGGATCCATCTTTTGTTTCGTAATTTTATCGTTTTGCCCTTCCCGAAAGTAGGGCCCAAAAGGGCCGATTTTTTTTATACCAATTTTCACAATTATTTGGCTTAATCGTCATATTTGGGTTCTGAAAAAAATCTTTTGTCAAGTCGAGATGTTAAAGACCTTTGATTCTGCCAATCTGGAGAAAATAACTCTTCGATCACACATTGCTTCAGCATAAATATTTGTGATCATATTACTTTACGTTAGTTTCCGCGTATACGCAACCTCTTTTTTCTGCAACATCTCCCTTGGGACTACAGAAAGGGGACGTAGATTTTCGATGATTCCCCACTTTCCATTTCCTGACATCTCGTTAACAGAAATTGTAATTGTTAGGTATAGGATACGGCTTTTGTCTCACAACTTTGGAACTAAGCGTTCGATATTGTGATAACTAGACACTGATCACCAGCCTTGAACTGAGGTATTTTTGTTTTCCTGTCGCAGTATGCTTTCTGTATTTCCTGAGCTTTCAAGGACTCTTGCTGGCTAGTTCGTAAATAGACTGGAGACGATTTGCCAGGCCAGTGAATACGTATACACTGTACTGACTTCTGTATCATTATCGTCCCAAAAGTTTCGCAAAATTTGAGGAGGGTCCTTACACTGCTCTTCCATATAAGCGTTCAAAGGAGGAGAATTTTAAAGAACTTTGAAGAATTTCCCCTGTAAGCAAAAGAGAAGCGGTGCAACACAGCGTGGCATTTTATTCGACGCTCTGCTGCACCTTTAATGGGCATTTTTTTTTTATCATCCATTAAACCTCTCAGAGACCATTAAAAATTTTTTTAGTCCCTTAATCGATAACAATCACGTGCTTCCTCCGTCATAGAAGAGATAAACTGTGTCCCTCTATCCTCAAAACTTGCTTGGGAATCCCGATCCTGCAGAAGATCTTAAACCATGGCTTCGGCGACGGCGACACCATTTATATTCAGAGCGGCACTGTTCGGCCACCTCGTGTCGAAATCCACGAGGTGAGAATGTACTTACATTTCCATGGCTCGCTCTCGTGTGGATTGGCCCACGATGTCCACCGCGGGGCCCTCCGAAAGGTTCGGAAATCACGGCATAGCCTTCAATGCCACAGGTTTCACGCATCTGCGGTCACTAGTCTTGACAAACATCACATGGGGCAAACTAACCTTAAAAGCTCGGGGTCCATGCCAGGCCAAGTTTTCTTCTAACCCATATGACCGAGAGCAGAGTGGTGATCCCACCCGAAAACAATCCAGCTATACCTCACAGGAACGACGATCTGGACACATTCCTCCCCATTTAACGCAAGAACCTTTCGTAGATTCTCTTGTTCTTCTCAATAAAATAGATTTCTTCCACATGTGACCTATTTTAAAATCTTCTCCACCAGCTTTCTTTGTACAACTATAAAGGGGGGTTAAAATATCCTGAGAATTTCCCGGGGCCCCCCCTTACCAAATCAGTGGAGAAAAACTTTTTTTTTCCATGCTTCTCGAAAACAGTGACGAAACCCTTTTTGCGTTGCGCATCAATACTACAGTTTTTTTTAAAACCCATTTAATTTTTCCCCGATGATGGGGGGAAATCGGTTTAAAACCATCATGGTGCTGAAATTTGAAGGGGGACTGTCTAGTGTAGGGTTTCCCTCTGGAATATTAACAAGTGATCCGTAAGTTTTTTTAAACATTTATCCTCCTCCCAGGGGTAAATTGGTTTGGGGATTGGGGACGGGAATATTTTTCTTGGAGAACAAATACCCCATCACCTTCTATGGAAAGGTAGCAGATCTACAGGCAGACAGTGGGGCATCGCCTTGGGGCTCCCATTTTTGTTGGGGCTTAAAAGGGGGAAAAGGAATTCCCCAGGAAAACTTTTTTAGCTTTGGGGCGTTACAACCCGGTTCCTGGGGATTTTTTTCGTGCTCTGCGTTCCCTTTTTTTTTTCCCGCCCCGGGAAAAAGGAGCCTGGGCAAAAAAGAACCAGGAAAACCCAGCGGCCCGTTCCTTGTCTTTTATCATTGCAACGATTGAAGTTTTCCCCGCGGCGACCGTTTACTCCCCATGGGCCCCCAACGAAAAGAAGTTTTTGTTTACTCGGTCGAGGGAATGGAGGATTCCAACAGTTCCCTAAAATTGGAAAGAAACTTCTTTGTGGTTCGTCGAAAATTTAAGAGTTCCCCGGGAAAAAATCTTCCAAAAACCCCTGAATGATAATTCTTTAAAAGCAAAACAAACCGGGTGTTTTCGCAAGGGGGGATGTTTTGGCCAGGGGGCCCCCATTCGTTTCCCTCGCACACGAGCCAATTTTCCCGGTGATGCCGGGCCCAATCCTCTTTCATTTTTTCAGATGCTGCCCAAACTCAGCTCGTGCTCCCCCGCCGTTTTGTCCCGTTTTCGTTCCTCCTTTTTCACGCCTTTTCCTCGCTCGTTTTTTTCTCGCTCATCCCGTCTTACGTTTAATAACGAAACTACAGTAGCTTTCGGGTCCTCAAGGGCCCCTCAGCTGGGCGCTTCACGTAAGGTCCTGCGGGGACAATTAAATGGAGGAAAAAAAAATGATTTTTGAAAAATTTCCCAAAAAAACACGTTCACTGTTGAATCACCATCAATTAAGCGAAACCTTCAATAGCTTTTATGTGTCTCTTTCAATTTGCAAATTTAAATTTCTTCATTTGTCCCAAAACCCTTTTCCGAGCGCTACTTTTGTAAATTTTTTTCAAAGTCCATTTCTTTTTTATCAAGATTTCATCCCATACATTCATTCGGAAAGTCTTACTCAATTTATGAATTTACGTATTTTCTTTTATATGCTTAATTAAATTCCCGTTTTAAAACTTTGGAAAGATCTGGCAATTTTTCCGTTATTCATATATAAAATCGTTCATTTAAATTTAATTTTATTGATTAATTTGTATATGAGAAGATTAACCTATAATGAACACACACACACACACACATACATACAGATATATATATATATAATAATATAATATATATATATATATATATATATATATAAATATATTATATATATATATTTTATATATATATATTATATATATATATATAAAATATATATATATATAATTTAATATTTATATTAAAATATATATATTAATATATATTATATATAATTAATATATATAATATATATATAATATAATAATTTTATATATATTTTATTATATATTAATTATATATATCTTCTCTTTTAACGGTAGGTTCATGTCTGAGCCCCCGTGGTCACAGCATGATACTTCATTGTAGTTTTCATGTTGTGAGCCTTGGAGGAGTACGTGGGAGGGTCCCATTCCTTTCACGGAGAGTGCTGTGGACCTTTTTGGTAATCATCTCCATTTTCCGGGTTGGGACCAGCACTTGACTTGGTGCTTGGCCACCAGGGTAGGGAGCAATCAGGTGAAGTCCTTGCCCAAAGGACAACGCGGAGCTCGATGATCGAACCTCGATTTCAGTTTCCGTCGTGACAGTTTTTGAGTCCGACGCTCTAGCCATTCGGCCACCGCGGCCTTGACATTATATATATATATATTATATATATATATATATATATATATATATATATATATATATTATATATATATATATATTATATATATATTTTATTTTATATATAATTTTTAATATTTTATATATAAAATAGTATTATAATATATATTTTTATTAAAATTTTAAATTTTAAAAATATTAAATAATATATAATATATTTTACATATAATTAATATATTTTTATAAAATATATATATTTATATATATAATATATATCTAATTAAAATTATATATATATATATATATTAAATTAATAAATTTATATTATATATTATATAATATAATATATAATTAATATATATTATATAATATATATTATATATAATAAATTTAAAATAATATATATATAAATATTTTATAAAAAAAATATATTTTATATATATATAAAAATATTTTTATATATATATTAAAATAATATATATCTTTTTGTGATTATATATATATATATATATATATAAAAATATATATAAAATATATTTATTATATTATTAGGGATATTAATATATATTATAAAATATATATATTATATAGATTAAATTTTATATAATATAAATATATATTTTATATATATTATATATTTATTATAATTATATATAAAATATATATAAAAATATTTTATATATATTATATATATATATAATTAATATATATATATTTATTATATATATTATATATATATATTATATTATATATTATATATAATATGATATATAATAATATATTATAGATATATATTATAATATAATTAAAATTATATTAAAATTATATATTATGTATAATATATTTTATAAGATATATTTTAATATTATTTTAATATATTTTATAATTTTAAAAATATATTATAAATATAATATAATAATATATAAAAAAAATTTTTTTTTTTTTTTTTTTTTTTTTTTTTTTTTTTTATATTAAAAAATTTTTTATAAAATTTTTATAATATAAAAATTTTTAAATTTTTAAAAAAATTAAATTTAAAAAAAAATAAAAAAAAGAAAATAAAATTTAAAAGATAGATAGATAGATAGATTAAACATACATCATGTGTGTATGTAATATATATTATATCATAAACATTAATACTTTAATACATACTACTTTTATGTAAAAATATATATATATAATATATAATATATATATATATAATAAAATATATTATATATATATATGTCCCTTTTATTTAAAATTATCTATATTCTGAGTATTTTTTATGGAATTCATTTTTTTTCCTTATATTCGAGGAATTTAGTTTTTTTCATATCATTCCTTTTTTAGGAAAAAATTTTTTTATCACTCGAGATGGTTTTTTCATGAAAAATTTACTTTTTTTAATAAAATTTATTAATGTATTATTTTCCCATATTTTTAGTTGATTGCAATACTATTTAAATTTTTATTTAAGGCGGTAATATTACTTATTCTAGTTTTATTCTCGTTCATTAAAAAAAACACTGCGAGCCACTGATAGAAATAAGGGAAAGACATAAAGGGCGGGGAAAACTTCACTTGTTTTTGTTATTTTTCCCACTTGGCACACAATACTTGTTCAATGAATGATGCCCTACCCATTCACCCCACTCACCACCTTTCGCAATTACAGGCTAATCCTAATACTAGATTAACCCGCACTAACCCAGTCACTTCACCAATAGTCATTTCAAACCCAGTCATTTCACTGTCTGCACTCACGTATTTCGCACTGCACGTTCAATACTTTAGTCTTCTCTGTTCAGCACTTTCATGTTGTTTATAACTTATCAGATGAGAAAATGAAATCTGTTAAGTTTATAAATCTCTTTACCTTACGGCACGTTAGGCCTAAGTCACCTGCTACAGCCAATAGTAGCGGGAATATTTGCATATGCGAACAAGCATTACTACCTAATCTTCCATTCAGCAGTCCCCAAACCCCTCATTCGCTAGTGTTTTATACTTCTGTAATAGGAAAAATCATATTTATCTATATGCGGTAACGTTAATTATCTGTAATTATCGTGACAATATATATATATATATATATTTTATATATATATATATGTATATAAAATATATATATTATATATATATATATATATATATATATATAAAATACATAATATATATATATATTTTTTTTTTTTTTTGGTAGGTTCTTGTTTGAGCACACACACATACACACACACACACACACACACACACACACACACACACACACACACACACATATATATATATATATATATATGTATATATATATATGTGTGTGTGTGTGTGTGTGTGTGTGTGTGTGTGTGTGTGTGTGTGTGAGTTCTTTCTCATTTCAATAACATATTTGCTTGTTTTGAAGTTACTGTCATTCATTATTTTTATCCTACATATATCATATTTCTTTAGCAATAAGTAGGGTAAGAAATAAACAAATAAAAAACAATCTATATTAGAAAAAATAGTTAAATAGATTTTTCAAAAGATTTTCAATTCAGTTTCTGTAGTTCGAGATGATAGCCTGCCAATTCCTCAGCATTTGTCAGATTAAATTAATTATTATTTTTGAGGCTCCACTGCGAGTAATAGATTTGTACAAAAGGCTGGAAAGAGATTACAAACATAAGTATCATAAATATCACTGTTCTGTTCATATATATATATATATATATATAGGTAGAATTAATTATATATATATATAGATATATATATATATATAGCGCCATCCTCTCTCTCCTCTCTCTCCTCTTCTCTCTCACCTCTCTCTCTCGTCCTATATATATATATATATACTATATATATATATATATATATATATATACATACACAAAACACACACACACACACACACACACATTATTATATATAATTATATATATATATATTATATATATATATATTATATATATATAATATATATATATATTACATGGGTGTGTGTGTGAATGTCTGTGAGTGTGTGTGTGTGTGTAATACCTAGTTCACATATGGCCTATTTCACCTCACACTAGATATATATATTTAATACAATAACACTAGCCTCTACATGCCACACCTTTGCTAGACATGACAACGGACGCGACATCCGCAGGCCTTCCGCCTCGCGACGCCGTCCCGTTTACACAAGTTTCCTAGTTCAATCTGTATAAAAGAGGGTCGCCTGCGAGCGACAGACAGACAGCCTACAGCACGCTGACCGGACTGAACCTCTGTCCGTCAGTTGTACCATCCTCTCATTACAATATATATCTACAAACAAGCAAGAGGTCTGTTTCACCTTTGCCGCTGCCCAAGATTTCCTCATAGTGCCAGACGCGACTTGTCTGCACTCTACCGCTCATCGGCCATCGTTACAGTGGTGGCAGCGGTGGGATTCGGCCCACAACAAACCCCTGCCTCCGGCTCTGCAGACTCCTGCTTCCAAAGCAACAGGCAAAACAGACGCAGATCAAAATACCACACACAAGAAAGATCCCAAGAAACAAGCAAAGCAAGCAGCCCACGCGTGTTTACATCTGACACACCGCTTGCCGATGTGCTGACGTCCTGTCTCCAGCACTCACCAAGTACCAACATATATTCATGCGTACCACCGTTAAACAACGTTAATTGGTGCACTTCGCCCAACGAGGGAATTACTGGCCCAGCCGTGCCCAACCGTGAGCCGAAGTCTGGGAATCCAGTGAAGTGGCACTGACGTAGGAGCCCCATCCCTCCCGCTGACGGACCACCTCCCGCGCTGATGATCCACCACCTCCTCCTGCTGACGATCCACCACTTCCCCGCACTGACGATCTACTGCAACCCGTAATCAGCCCCGCAACCAACTACATATTCCAAGGTTAGTCAGAGTATTGTGTTAAGGCGCATATTTTTTTTTAGTTAGGATATCTAGGTGATACTATTTTTCCTTGAATATTTCCATATTGTCCGAATTAATCCCGTACTTTACATATGCTTCAGTTTCCCCATTGAACAGAAAACGGCGCACCGCCCTCTCTCGCACTCACTCACTCCTCGCCATTCACTACTCCCTTTCAATTAGTGCATTCCATTTATATTTTTTCACTATCTCTTCCTAACACTCCATATCTAATTTCTCTTAAATCATATTCTACAATCTTGACTGATGCCACTTTCACAGAAAAACACAGGAAAAACCCGAACATGTACAAACAAACGCACGAACCCACGAGTGACACCACATTTTCCTCACCCCACCTCC
>NC_051394.1:16965795-16967889 GCF_015228065.2 Penaeus monodon
AAATATATTATATATATATATATAATATATTATATATATATATTATATATATATATAATATATATATAGATATATATATATATATATTAATTAACATTATATAAAATATAGGCCGAGGTGGCCGAGTGGTTAGGGGCATCGGACTCAAGACTGTCACGACGGCAATCTGAGTTCGAGGGTTCGAGTCAAACCCGGGCCCGGGGCGTTGTTCCTTTGGGAAAGGAACTTCACCTCGACTTGCCCTACCTAGCCAATGGGTGGGCAAGCCAGCCCAAGTCAGTGCCGGTCCCAGGAAACCCGGGGTAAATAGAGAGGGTGACGATAAAAAAAAACCGGGCGAAGGCAACGGCAAAACCAACGCTCTAAAATTGCCAAAGAAAAACATGGAAAAATCCATGATCGCCAACGTCCTATATTTATATATATATTATATATAATTATATTTTATATATATAATATATATATATATATATATATATATAAATTTTATAGATATATATATTATATATATATATAATATATACATAACACAAACACACACACACAAACACACGCACGCACGCCAAAACCCCACACCACACACACACTCACATACACTCACCCATGCCCTTTAAAAACCATACCATATATATATATATATTATATATAATATATATATATATATATATATATATATATATATATATTATATATATTATAATATTATATTTTTTTTTTTTTTTTTTTTTTTTTTTTTTTTTTTTTTTTTTTTCCAAGTGCCCCTGTCCCACCCAAGACGCTGGCGATCATGGATTTCCATGATTTTCTTGGCAATTTAGAGCGGGGGTTTTGCCGTTGCCTTCCGCCAGGTGTTTTTATCGAGTCAAACCCTCTCTATTTACCCGGTTCTGGACCAGCACTGACTTTAGGCTGGCTTACCCACCCAGCGGCTAGGCAGGCAATCGAGGTGAAGTTCCTTGCCCAAGGGAACAACGCGCCGGCCGGTGACTCGAACCCTTGGACTCAGATTGCCGTCGTGACAGTCTTGAGTCCGATGCTCTAACCACTCGGCCACGCGGCCTCATATATATATATATAATTTTATATTCTAATATAGTATATATATATAAAATATATATATATATATATATATATATATATATGTATATATATATGTATATAATTATAATATATATATTATATATATATATTATATTCTTATTCCTTCTGTACCCCCCTTTTTAGCGATCTCTTCCCCCCACTCATTTCATTCTCTTTCTCTCCACATTTACTCCTCCCCCATTCTCTCCTTTTTCTCTCCAATCATTATGCCAGCGGGGGCGGGTACGATAATGCCACTTTAAAGATAAACTGCGAAGATATTGACGCCGATATTGATGCCCGAATGCCATTACGTCAATAAAACATTATGTCGTAATATTGTGTATTAGCTAGAGGATGATAATGCAAAAGCCTATGTGCGTGTACGTGTCTTTACACACACTCACACTCACCCATATAGACATACGCACAAACACACACACACACACACACACAGACATACACACACACACAAACACCACCACACCACACCCCACACACACAAAACCCCACACACACACACACACACACACACACACACACACACACACACACCCCAAAAACCCCACACACACACACACACCCACACACAAACACACCCCACAAACCCACACACACACACACACACACTCCACCACACACACACACACACACAAACACAACCCACCACCCACACACACAACACAAAACACACAAAACACATACACACACAACACACACACACACAACACACACACACACACACACCAAAAAAAAAAAAAAAAAAAAAAAAAAAAAAAAAAAATTAAAAAAAAAAAAAAAATAAATAAAAAAAGGGAATAATTAAAAGAAAAAAAAAAAATTTAAAAATTAAAAGGGGGAAAAAAAAAAAAAATTTTTAAAAAAAAATATTTTTAAAAAAGAATATTTAAAATAAAAATATAAAAAGAAAAAAAATAAAATAAAAAAAAAATAATATATATTTATATAATATAATTTTATAAATTAAATTTTAAAAAAAAATTTTTAAACTTA
>NC_051394.1:16967989-16972363 GCF_015228065.2 Penaeus monodon
TTTTAAATATAATAAATTTTAAAAAAATTTTAAGGAAATTTAAATAAAAAAAAAAAAAATTAAAAAAAAAAAAAAAAAAAAAAAAAAAATTAAAAAATTTTAAAAAAAAAAAAAAATATATATAATAATAAATAAATAATAAAAATAGAAATATAGAAAAAAAAATATAAAAATAATATATATTTATAAAAAATATTAAATATATATAATAAAAAATATAAAAAAAAAAAAAAATTTTTTAAATTAAAATATATTAAATATATATATTATTATATTATTAAAATATAATATATAAAATTAATTAAAAATTTTTATTTATTATATTTATATAAAAATATTTCTTATTTTATATATTATTAATATAAAAATTTAAAAATTATTATTTTATATTTATTTTTCTTTTTATTTATATTTATTTTTTTTTTCTTATTTATATTTTATTTTTTTTTTTTTTTTTTTTATTTTATATTTCCCTTCTTTTTTCTTTTTTTTTTTTTTCTTTTTAAATTATATTTTATTTTTTTCTTTTTTATTTTTATTTTTTTATATTTTTTTTTTTTTTATTTTTTTCTTCTATTTCTTATCTTTCTTTAATTCTTTTTAATTATCTATATTTATTTTTTTTTTTAATCTATATAATTATACTTTTTAAATATATATAATATAATGCAGCGGGGCCCCTTTCCTCAATAGGAAAACCCTAATCGTTTTCTTCACCCCCCTTTTTGGGGAAGTCCCTGTTTCCCTAACACCCTTCCCAACCACCATAGGTTTTAAAGGGATAAATAAAATTTCCCAAAAAGGGAAAGACTCCTAAAAACCCTGGGGCCCACCGTATAAAAGACCCAAAAATCCCAAGATTTAATGGCTGTGACAGCGTAACATAACATAAAAAAAAGAAATAATATATTAACAGAGTAATAATAGATAAAAAAATATATATATTTTAATATAATTGTAATTAATAATTAATATAAATATAAAATAAATATTTTTTTTAATTAATATATTAATTATATATATAATTAATTTCTATATAATTTTAATAATTCTTAATTAAAATTATTTTAAAATTTTTCCCTATTATTTTATCTCTTTTTTATTTATTTTTTTTTCTTTCTCTATATTATTTTTATTTTTATCTTCTCTATTTTTTTTTAAAATATATTCTCTATTTCTATTTTTTATTTTCTATTTATCTTTTTATCTATTTTTATCTTCTATTTTCTTTTTCTTTTTATATCTCTTTTTATTTACTTTTTTCTTTTTTTTCCTCTTTATTTCTCTTTCTTTTCTTGTATGTTGTGTGTGTGTGTGTTTATTTATCTTCTCTCTTACAAAATTAAATAATTAAATTTAAAGAATTTTTATAGGAAAAGCAGTGCCGATCTTTTCCAAAGTTTAAACGGAATTTAATTAAAATAAAAAAAACAAATTCATAAATTGAGTAAAGACTTTCCGATGATGTATCGGATGAAATCTTGATGAAAAAGAAATGGACTTTGATAAAAAATTTACAAAGTAGCGCTCGGACAGGGATTTGACAATGAGAGTAATTAATGCGAATTGAAAGAGACACATAGAGCTATTGAAGGATCGCTTAATTGATGGTGATTCAACAGTGAATCGTGTTTTATTGTAATTTGCAAGAATCATTAGACTTTTTTCCTCCAGTTAATATGTCTCCGCAGGACCTTACGTAGAAGCGCCTCAGCTGATGGGGCTTGAGGACCCGAAAGCTACTGTAGATTACGTGAGTAAACGTAAGACTGATGAGCGAGAAGAACGAGCGAGGCAGCGTGAGAAGGAGGAACGAGAAGAGCGGGACAGACGGCGTGAGCACGAGCTGAGATTGCAGCATCTGAAGACAGAGGAGAAGATGATTCGGCGGCATCACCTGGAAATGGCTCGTGTGCAGACGGAAACGAATGGAGGCCCCCTGGCCAGACATCCACCTTGCTGCACATCCGGTTGCTTGCATTTAAAGAATTATACATTCACGGGTTTGAAGATCTTGCCGAACTCTATCAATTCGACGAAGCCACGAAGAAGCTTCATTTCCAGAGTTGATGGGAAGCTGTTGGAAATCCTCCATTGCCTCGACGCGAGTGACAAGACGTACTTTTCGTTGAGGGCATGCGGAGTGACGGTCGACGACGCGAAACTTCAATCGTGCAATGATACAAGACAAGGAAACTGCCGCTCGGTTCCTGGTTCGTTTGTCAGGCTACCTTGTTCAGCGGCTGGAGAAAAATGGAACGCAGAGCACGAAAGAAGATCTCAGGAACCTGGTGTAACGCTCTCAGCTAGAAAAGTTGTGTCCTCGGGATCTCGTTGCCCAATTTAAGGTCCACAAGATCGAGACCGCAGAGCAGATGCCCACTGTACTGCCTGTAGATCTGCTACCTCCATAGAAGGTGATCGGGTAAGTGTTCTCCAAGACAATAGTTCGTAGCAATGCCCTACAATACACTGGGAGGAGGATAAATGTTAAAATAACTTACGGATCACTTGTTAATATTCCAGAGGCAACCATACACGTAGACAGTCCGTTCATTGCAGCAGCCATGATGGTTAATCCGATTTCCGACATCATCGGAAACATTAAATGGGTTAAAAATAGCTGTAGTATTGATGCTGCAACGCAAACAGGTTGCGTCACTGTTACGAGAAGCATGGAGAAAAGAAAAAGTTTACTCCACTGATGTTGGTAAGTGGCCAGGTAAATCTCAGATATTGTACCCTTATAGTTAGTACAAAAAAAGCTGGTGGAGAAGACTTAAATAGGTCACTGTGGAAGAAATCTATTTTATTGAGAAGAACAAGAGAATCTACCGAAAGGTTCTTGCGTTAAATGGGGAGGAATGTGTCCAGATCGTCGTTCCTGTGAGGTATAGCTGGATTGTTTTCAGGTGGGATCACCACTCTGCTCTCGGTCATATGGGTTAGAAGAAAACTTGGCCTGGCATGGATCCCGAGCTTTTAAGGTTAGTTTGCGCATGTGATGTTTGTCAAGACTAGTGACCGCAGATGCGTGAAACCTGTGGCATTGAAGGCTATGCCGCTGATTTCCGAACCTTTCGAGAGGGTCGCGGTGGACATCGTCGGACCAATCCACACGAGAGCGAGCCATGGATGTAAGTACATTCTCACACTCGTGGATTTCGACACGAGGTGGCCAGAAGCAGTGCCGCTCATGAATATAAATGGTGTCGCCGTCGCCGAAGCCATGGTGAAGATCTTCTGCAGGATCGGTATTCCCAAGCAAGTTTTGAGTGATAGAGGGACACAGTTTATCTCTTCTATGACGGAGGAAGCACGTGGATTGTTATCGATTAAGGGACTAAAAATTTGTAATGGTCTCTGTGAGAGGTTTAATGGGATGATAAAAAAAGATGCCCATTAAGGTGGCAGCAGAGCAGTCGAATAAAATGCCACGCTGTGTTGCACCGCTTCTCTTTGCTTACAGGGAAGTTCTTCAAAGTTCTTTAAAATTCTCCTCCTTTGAACGCTTATATGGAAGAGCAGTGTAAGGACCTCCTCAAATTTTGCGAGAACTGTGGGACGATAATGATACAGAAGTCAGTACAGTGTATACGTATTTCACTGGCCTGGCAAATCGTCTCCAGTCTATTTACGAACTAGCCAAGCAAGAGTCCTTGAAAGCTCAGGAAATACAGAAAGCATACTGCGACAGGAAAACAAAGATACCTCAGTTCAAGGCTGGTGATCAGTGTCTAGTTATCACAATATCGAACGCATTAGTTCCAAAGTTGTGAGACAAAAGCCGTATCCTATACCTATACAATTAGCAGATACTGTTAAACGAGATGTCGAGGAAATGGAAAGTGTGGGAATCATCGAGAAATCTACGTCCCCTTTCTGTAGTCCCACGGTAGATGTGCAGAAAATAGAGGTGTGCGTATACGCGGAAACTAACGTAAAAGTAATATGATCACAAATATTTATGCTGAAGCAATGTGTGATCGAAGAGTTATTTTCTCCAGATTGGCAGAATCAAAGGTCTTTAACAATCTCGACTTGACAAAAGATTTTTTTTCAGATACCCAAATATGACGATTAAGCCAAGTAATTGTGAAATTGGGTATAAAGAAAATCGGCATCTTGGCCCTACTTTCGGTAAGGGCAAAACGATAAAATTACGAAAACAAAAGATGGATCGCGACCCATGGCTAAGAAACAAGTACGATTATTCTTAGAGCTAATGGGATATTAATGGAGCTTTGTGCCTAACTTTGCAGTGTTCTCCGACTCTTTGATCTGTTGACGAAACAAGCCCCGAATGCGATTCGCCGGGAGCTGAACAGGAAAAGATGGTTTTCAATTCACTTTAAAATGCAGGAAACCCATCTC
>NC_051394.1:17052463-17059963 GCF_015228065.2 Penaeus monodon
CCTTTCTTAATGTTTACTCACTCTTACACTTTTTACTCTCAGTTCCCTCATCATTTTATTTTTTTAAATTATTCATTGAACAAGGTGTTTACTCTTTCGACTCAATTTCCTCCAATTACTCTTTTTATTCTTCCTTTCCCTTTCCCACCCTCCTTTTCCTCTCGCCTTTTCCCTTCGTCTCTCTTTATTGAAGCGCGTGGACGTACCTTCACGGAACTGCCATACCGTACGGAGAAAAAACCTGCAGGATTCATTTACGTTCATTTCTGATGAAGTTATTTGATAGTTGATAATGAGGTTCTGTGGACAGCGAGGTATTTGATGATATAGTAAGGGTGATATGTGTTGACATGTGGGTGGATATATAGTTGATTTAATGGAAATAGAAAAAGGCAGGTATAAATATATATAAGTATATATATAAACTTAAATATATAAATGCACACACACACACACACACACACACACACACACACACACACACACACACACACACACACACACACACACACACACACATATATATATATATATATATATATATATATATATATATATATATATATATATATATATATATGCAATATATATATATATATATATATATATATATATATATATATATATATATATATATAGAGAGAGAGAGAGAGAGAGAGAGAGAGAGAGAGAGAGAGAGAGAGGAAGAGAGAAAGTAAAAGGCGCTGCATGCTTACCTAATTAAAGAGTCAGCATATCTTAACTCCAAATTAATGAAATACTCGAACACAAATACGTATACCCAGTCAGTCATGCTGATATTCCATGTGCTATTAATTTCCATCTGACTTTCCTGTGAAAACCCGAATGATTATAATCAGTAGGAGGTCATTCAAATCCACTTCACCTCGTCCGCACTCCTGACAAAGTGCCTGAGAGAACGTCGACGATGCAGACAACAGATACATTTCCCACGTCCACGAGTCCGCCTGCAAAGTATACGAGGGCTCTGACAGGCAAGCTGGAGTGAAACCTCCGCAATGGATTCCATCGCTCCTCATAACGCAAGGACTCAAGGCTGTTTGTGACAAGGAGCTCCCGCCTGAGAGAGTCTGAATGCGTCAAGGCCTCTTCAGGAAAATAAACCAACGTTCTCATATCAGAGACATCCACTTCAAATTTGTAGCATGTATGGATAGATGTCGCAGACACGCCGGACTCGAGAAAATTGTAGTGTTCCGGAATCGTGCCAGTGGCTGATGCATATTATAGTGGTTGGCGTACTAGTGCGTACGTTTTTGATGATATAGGGAAATATAAGTTATCTGCACTCTCTACAGAAGCATATTGCATATAACGACATTAAATCATATAATTTCATTATAAGTGTGTTGCATCTGGTTTACATGTATGTACTGGTGAAGACGCATGAACAGGCAGCTAATGAAAACGTGAACTACAAGAGACAGAGCATTCAGATAAACCTGTAGTCAAATACGATAAAACTTATCTAAAGCATGTAGAACAAACACTGCTGTACTAACTCAGAAACAATGGACTTGAAGCAGTCGTGTTGCTATAGCAATATAGTAAGATCTTAGTAAAAGTTAGGTATTAAAGGATGTCAATTTGTTTCGTCCCAGTTCTAAACAGTTTAAGCATACCCTTACCTCTACTTCAGTCTTCTTGGAATTTTAAAGTAAATGGTGAAAAGTAAAATTCACGGTCAGAAAAAGTTTTTGGAAGTGTTCACAGACTATGTGTTAAAAAATATATTTTCTGTATAATTTGTGTTTATAATTCTCTCTCTCTCTCTCTCTCTCTCTCTCTCTCTCTCTCTCTCTCTCTCTCTCTCTCTCTCTCTCTCTCTCTCTCTCTCCCTCTCTCTCAAATCTGCAATACCTCAGTACATACACACATACATTTTTTATTTATTTGTTTATTTTATTAACGTGCTTATGCTGTAGCCGGCAGCTGATAGTGTACATTCACAATTTGTGTGTGTGTGTGTGTGTGTGTGTGTGTGTGTGTGTGTGTGTGTGTGTGTGTGTGTGTGTGTGTAACACACATAAACACACTCTTTTAGAAAGTAATAGTTGTTTGCAAGCTCACTGGTGATTTTGTGCAGCATTAATAATTTCTTGTTGATGGAGATTTTTTTTTTCGAGATCCCACGGGTGCAACAAGCAGCTAATAATAGCTGATTAAGCAAGAGTAAAAAACTATTAAAAATACGTACTGATGAATAAGCAATATAAAAAACATCTATTTCCAGCTCCCACCTTACATCTATTTGCCCATCTCGCTATTCATCTATATATATTTCTGGATGTATTTTTGCTTATTTTGTTTATTTTACTCAAGGGTATACTGCTCCATCTGTATTTTTCAGGAAGTTTTAATTACGTTCCCCTTCTATAGCTTATTGTGTACCTCTGTCCTGTGATGCAAGGAAAGAGGAAGAAAGCCTGGGTAATATGTTGTATATTTTAATTTATTTATTCGTTCATTTTAGATCAGCATCCTAGTTAGGTGATTAAAATGATAAATTAATTATTGTTTGCATTTAATGGAGATTGTTAATATCTTCTAATACATTTATATATATTATGTTCAATCTTAATTGACATATATGACCTATCATATGAACGTTGGATTCGTTACAGAAGTGGAATTATGACCTTTACTGTGTGCATGAAGCTTACGCCAAGAGCAAACTGGTCACCTATACGCTGCAGTGTTGATAAGCCCTGAAACACTCCGATTTTCATTTGTTTTTTTGCGTTATTAAACATCAAAATATCCTATATTGCTTTATCCGGTGAGCCAACGAAAAACTTTGTGAATATAACTAGATTTAGTGCTTTCGATTAGTTAGTAGATGTGTTTGAGTGTGGATCAAGAGTCTTGTAGATGTCTGTTGTTGCTATGGCCACAGGTAACGAATTAATTATCTTTGCTCAGAAGTTTTAACTCGGATCAAATCAGTCCACTCTTCATGTTATTTTCTAGGGGCCCTTTTGTCTTGAAACTTTCTGCTTTGCACAGAACAGTTACCATGGGCTTCATAAACGCTATCTGGCTGGGAATGGACATTTTTATTGATTAAAAGAAAAGGCAGTCTTGCAGATAACTTATAAAACCGACTTATTATATGAAATCGTCTGCAGCGTCCATAATTAATTCACATAAACAGTTCTTAATTTTAGGGAAATTTCCGAATACTGATGGGAAGCTTCATTTAGCGAAAAATATGAATGACTCAAACTTGTTTATCGTATGTTTATTCGCCATCCCTTGCGCGTGGCATTATGAAGACACTGATAATGTTAGGTAAGCAAGTTGTATGCCTAAGGCTATTCCCTCCTTGCTTATAGGAAGGAGGAACTCGTGACAGGTAAATTGGTTGAAGGGAAATGGTAGAAAAGAAGTTACGATCCGCTGATTCTCAGTGCTGTAAGCCTTCCTTTGATCCATATGCCATTTCCTGTGATATCCATCCTGAGATATTTATCGCAACACCACCAATTCGCGACTCTAGTACTACATGCCGTATCCAAAAGGCAAATGAAAAGATGAATAACTTGATAAATAGATAAAGAAATAGACACACTAATGAAAAAAAAAATTTTGTCAAGTCTTCATTTTCTTTTCTCATTAGGACAGCAAACACTCGATTATAATATGGGAAGATATCATTTGGAAATAGTCTTAACTACTGTATACAAATATTTCCCGAGAAATATCAGTATATATATAACAGAGAATATGAACCCTTGTTATTAAACATTTCTTACCACTACAGTTATGGCCCCATATTCCACAACATTTTTTTATTACTCTTCATTATCATTATATTGTAATTTTATATAATTAATCAGTGATTTCAAAGTGACAGTATTAACACTATTAATCAGTGCAATTCAAGGTTTGAGTTAAATCTTTGTAAAAAATCAATACATTTATTAATTGAATATCATCAATGCAATATAATAAAATTACAATACCAAAGTTTACGTGAAGCAAAAAATAGAAAAGACATTATTAGGGTTCCAACTTTTTAAAATACAACGGGGACATACTCGTTTTAAAACACCAATCATGACTTTTGATAAAAACAAAATCAACATCATGCAAACTACGTCATATCTTCATAAATAAAATGCTGTAAAACAAAATAGAAATCATTAAAAGTAATTAAACTCAGTATTCATAAAAAACCCAATCCCACTTTTGGGCAAAATACATCCTGCCCATGATCACAGGTTTATTTTTGTATTCACCCTAGTGGCTCTAAAAGGCTTGTAATAAAGGGGGTCCTTTTTAGCCTATTTTTCTCCCCTGTTTCCCCTTTTTCCCTTGACTTTTGGAAAGGATTTTTTGCATTTTTTCATTGTTTTAAATGTTAACAAGATTTTAATAATAATTTAATAAACATAACATCAATAACAATAATAACAGTATTGATGTCAATTGTATTAAAAGGAAAAACGCATTTTCCCGCCAATTCAAGGAATGGGGAAATCAAGATCAGTCAGTAGGGCCTACTGATAGACTCCTTGGAGGCTGAGCACATGTGGAGCCATCTGTATGTAACAAAATTCACAAAAACCTACAAGGGACAGAACATAAATCCGGGGTGATTGGGTTAATAGTGAATTAGATATTACACAAAATAGTCATGATCACCAGACAAGGAAATAGTTAAATCATTGTAAACATGCTCAGTGAATTAAATATTATACTATAAGAAAAATAATCATAGGAAAAACAAATAGGTAATTAGAAAGCACTTAATTATTTAATCATGTTTATAAAGTAACCTGTCTGTTCTCATTACCTGTTAATAAAGAAGTTATATCTAACACAATATATTAATATATGACCTTGATGTCTCGTACATCTATAAAATATTAACCGTTAACACAATATTACCACATTAGTTAAATTTGATAATAAAGTTGTTTCATTGGATGGTCATAAAAATATTTTTTTCCTAATCCTAACTATGTTCCAGAATAGCACTCACGCGTTACTGCCTTCCATTTCTAATTCCTGTCCACTATGTACCATCACGACGGTGCACTAAAATACTTTAAACGGGCTTACCGAGATGAACGTGGCTAATGGACTATACTCCGAAACCTAATCCTCATTCTCCGTCACTAAGCGTCCTTTTATTTTCGGTATGGAGCTCATCCGGTCACGCCCTTGCTGGTTATCACTTACTTATTTCTTATAGATAGAAAGATATGGAATCAGGAATTCCCTATATCCCAGCACATCTTTAACACTGTATTTATCACTTCTAGTTTTTTCTACCTGCCACTCGAGTTCATTTCTTGCTCCCAAACTGATTCTTTATTGCGATCGATTAGAACTGCTTGTTGTTTCGCACTCGTGATTTCTCTTTTGCGCTTCTGTTGGTCCATCACGTGGTGTCACCCTCTGTCACAGGATGATCTCGCCAATATGAGTCATATGGCACTCCTGTTTTTTTCATCAGTCTTTCCTCTTGACCGTATTTTTGTATGGAATCCACTTCGAATCTTCGCGATGTTATTCTATTTTTGGCGTCTCGTCCCAGCTTGTTTGTTTCGCCCGTTCGTATAGCATCCGCTTCGCCCTCGTGTTATTCGCGTGGTGATGGCTAAGTCTTCGAGTTTCTACGACACAGTATATAGAAAGAAATTTCTTGGTAAGATATCGCGTAGTTTTATATTTTTTTCCAACGAAAAGTTCGTTAATACGAAATTTAGGTAAGTTTCCAATTCTTATATCTGCGTGTGTGTGTGTGTGTGTGTGTGTGTGTGTGTGTGTGTGTGTGTGTGTGTGTGTGTGTGTGTGTGTGTGTGTGTGTGTGTGTGTGCATATGTGCATGTGTATATATATATATATATATATATATATATATATATATATATATATATATATATATATATATATATATGTATATATATATATATGTATATATATATATATATATATATATATATATATATATATATATATATATATATATATATATATATATATATATATATATATATATATATATATATATATATATATATATATATATATTCTGCCATTCATTCCACTGCAGGATATAGGCCTCTCTCAAGTAAGGATTGAGAGGTTATTTGGCAGTACCGCCCTTGCCTAATTGGATGCCCTTCCTAATCAAACGCAGTTTCGGCACGCTACCACTTAAGCCACGGCGGCGAGTTCCCCTAAGACACCTGTGTTTGACTATCTCAAGGCGATATGTCATTTTTCTCGCCGTGAGGTAGGGATCGAGCCAGCAGTCGGAGTCTTACGACTACCGCGGCGGGGAATTGAACTCCAGTGCTTTAACCACTGGACTATCGCGGCAGTCTATATATTTATATATATAGACTGCCGCGATAGTCCAGTGGTTATATATATATATATATATATTAATATATATATATAATATATATATTATATATATATATATAATATATATTATATATATATATATATATATATATATATATTATATATATTATATATATATATATATAGTAGAGTTATATATAATATGATATATATATATATATATATATACATATATATATATATATATATATATATATATATATATATATATATATATATATATATATATATATATATATATATATATATATATATATATATATAAACTTATATTCATCTATCTATATATCTGTCTATATATCTATATCTATGTATATATGTGCATATATATCATCATCATCATCAAGGGGCTAACGCCGACGGGGGCGCATGGCCGCATCCACCCTTCGCTTCCAGCCACGAGGATCCCTCGAGGCGAGTCTCCAGGCAGGCACACGGCCCATCTCTAGTTCCTCGCGACAGGTCTCGTCGAGCTGCCCAAGCCATGATCTCCTAGGACGTCCCACAGGTCTCCTCCACCCAGGGTTGTCTCGCAGAGAGACAACCTGGTGGGCAGGGTCGTCCATAGGGAGGCGAGCTAGGTGGCCATATAGCCTGAGTTGGCGATCCCGGATTATGCAAGTAACAGGTCCCATGCCAGTCTCACGGTGTAACCGCCGGTTGGACACGTGGTCCTGCCAACTGTACCCCATGATCCGGCGAAGGGACTTGTTACAAAAGGCATCAAGGCGAGACTCCAAGGCACTGGATAGCGTCCAGGTTTCGCTTCCATAGAGCAAAACTGGAAGTATCAAGGCCTTGAAGACACGCAGCTTGGTCCTTCTGCATAGGTACCGACATCTCCAAACGCTCTTGTTGATCGAGTTCATGGCTCCTGTTGCCAGACCAATCCGTCTACTGACTTCCTGGTCTGACAACCCAGAGATATGGACTACGCTACCAAGGTATGTAAAACTTTCTGTGACTTCAACGTCCTCGCCGCAAGCATGGATCGACTGAACGGGTTCCCCTAACAGGCCCCCAAAGTCCTGAATCTTGGTCTTGGTCCAGGAGACCTCTAGGCCTAGGGGCTTCGCCTCATTGCTAAATGCATCAAGA
>NC_051394.1:17069963-17072463 GCF_015228065.2 Penaeus monodon
TATATATATAACTCATACTTAGTTAATATGGGAAAACATTATAAACATTTTCACTGGATAGTCATGTTCTAGCAACAAAATACTAATAAGTGAAATCTACACCACTATCATAGATGACAATATAAAGCATAAACTTTGATATTAAAATGTTTTTATATCAATAGGCCAGGCTTAGAGGACAGGCTCTTCGTTTTTCTACCTTTTAAAACATTGCGGTGAATCATGCACAGGCAACAATAGTCATTGTTTTGCTATCATATCATTTATGCTTTAGCTTTGGGCCAACAAAAGTGTGATATAAGGGGAAGTATCTCAAACAGATTCATCTCTTGTCTGCAGAATATTTCGAAAATTTATATTAAGCTCTTCATAATCACTCTACTTATTCTGGACGCATAATTGAATATGAAGGCGTAAACCAATATATCCTTTTAAATGTAATTAATATCAATTAATAAAAGAATGGAATTTTTAAAACATTGAAAGGCGTGTGATGTTCAAATCAGGTGTCGATAGACGAAGGAAAAATTATGATGAGAGGCGCTAAGGGTCCGTGCAATTTCAACTGATTTCGATAGTTTTCCGTCGTTTGATTTGTAAATTTAAAATGTTAATAACTAACAACTTGTATCTATAGCCAATGAAATATCAGTAAAACAGTGATTAACCATTTAATTTAAATCCGATTCGTTAACTCGAGTACGATTCCAAGGAATGGAGGTCGAACTTTTGGCACAGCGTAATAACATTGGCATCTTGGCTGTCCCGAAAAGCCCGGGGAAGTGTCGCGAGCGAAGACCAGGATACTTTACAGAGTCGTGAGACACTTTTTTGCCAGTGGAAATGAGGGATTTTATCGACAGTATCGTTCATAACTACTTTTGGAGAAAAGCAGCTATGCAAGATTTAGATCCTTAAAATCTATATTATAAAATCCAAGGACTGAATATTAGCAATATCTCTGAAAATCTTTCAAATCTCCTTCCACATGACATTTCTACTTCTAAGATACAAAACCTATTAATAAGGGAAAATGCAAAACTGTTCACATTAAAAAATAGCAAAGGACGAAGAATTTCGTATATTGAAGTTCTAGTAAACTTTCACTAGGAACTTTACATTTTCTTTAGGACCGTAGGAACAAAAAGTAATTAATGTCAGCCAGTGGGAACATAGAATTAGCAGGACTAACAAAGAATATAAGGAAAATTTATGCCAATCTAACATGCGAAGAATAAACGAAGTATCGCTCAAAGGTACCAGTGACGTAAAAGAGGAGACCCGAATCGGGAATAACTAATTCATACAACAAAGAAGCCTGAAAGTGAACTGACGTGTAAATGGAATGAGATCGTCAAATTAGAAGGCTTCCATAATTTCATATAGAGTTTACAGTTTAGAGGACCAGCCACAGACAAAAGTAAACCTACAGACAATAGACAATCATCACTTCAAATACATAAAAGGAACACTAAAGTGTAAGAAAAAAAAAAGAAACAGCAGGAGATGGTAATGGTATAGGCCAAAAAAAAATGCTTTGGTAAAGACAAACCAACCAGGAATTGGAGAAAACAAACAATGCCAAACCATGAAATGGAGATACTATGTATCTACAAACTATCAGCTAATAAGCCTTTTCTACACTGTTCGCAAAAAACATAACAATTACCTAGACTGTTCACAAAAGTCTCCGACAAAGTAGGTGAATTAACCAAAGAAGCATTAAGGGTATATCAGATCACATTTACATAACGTACTAAATTATATAATGAAGATATGAAATGAAGTCATTATGCCTGGCATTATAAAAAGCATTAGAAAGCTGTTCGTAAAGAAGAATTTGAGGAAGGCCGTTGTACCAGAGTATATCTGCAGTGCAATGATGGAGCATCACTTATCAAACTTTATGCAGAAGCCAATAATATGCCAATTGCAGGGTAATACGATTTGATTAAAACTGTGTAGGGTGCTGAACCAGTAAGAGTTAGCATGTATACAGCTTTATGCACAGGCGAGGTTGGCGTGCCCTCGGCAAACAGTGGCATGTTACAAGGTTCCATGGCCGAGCAAAAAAATCAACCCAATTTTTTTGCTTGATCATCAAAAAGTATGATAATGCGACTAATTTGAAAGTCACCTGCTCAATATATATATATATATATATATAATATATATATATATATATATATATAATATATATATATATATATTAATATATACATACACACACACACACACACACACACACACAAAACACACACACACACACACACCACACACACACACACACACACAAAACAACACACACCACATACACATATATACATATGTATATATTATATATATATTATAATATATATATATATATTTTAATAATTTTGTATATATATATAAAATATAAAATATTATATATATATATTATATATATATATATATATATATATATATATATATATATATATGTAAATTCACCAACACTGGACAATTTTACTTATGTATG
>NC_051394.1:17077463-17079963 GCF_015228065.2 Penaeus monodon
GAAATAGCTCTCTCCTGACAACTTCCACAATCCTCTGGCCATTCAGGAGCATCACATAGTGTCACTCTGGAACCTTTCCAGCTTCTAAAGAGTAAGAATGGGAATCGTAATGGTTCCCGGGCTCCCAAACCAGGTAAGAAGGTGAAAAGTCCCTCAGTCCATTAAGGAAATCTTACCTGATAAATATGGAAGTATCTCATATAGTAAGTACCTAGTAGTGAATACCATTGATGGTGTATCAGTAATGGAACTCGATATTTTTGAAGTACATCGGAAGATAGTTGAGGTGTGTCAATATGATCCTCATATCATCCCACAGCGAGATGGTAGCCTGATAGTTGAGGTTTTCTCACCAGACGAGAGTGACTGTCAGTGTATGATATGCGACATTCCTGGGGCTCAAGTTTCATGTTCTCTCACAAAACACTCAATCAGTTAAAGGGAACTGTCTTTTCCTGAGACCTGATGAGGTATTTTGAGGAGAAACTGTTAGAAGAACTAAAGAATTTTAATGTAGTGGTCAAACTTTTTAAATGTTAGTTCTTCCAAAATCAGTTAAGTTGGCATGGCACTACCTCAAGGTAAAGTCATATGTCCCAACCCTATGAGGTGCTTCCACTGCCAGGATTATGGGCAACTCTTGTCATTTTAAGGAAAATGGACAACCAAGAGTGTGTGTAAAGTGTGGTACAACAGGTCATCAATATGCTGTTACCACTGCAAAGAAGCTCATGAAGCTTATTCAAAGCAATGTAAAAGATACAAATTTGAAAAAGAAGTATTGTAATAAAGAGCAAGAAGAAAGTTAGTTTTCCAGAGGCAAAGCAACATGCCCATGTGCTCTTTGCACAGCCAGGTTAGTCCTTTGCTTCGGTTCTAGCCTATCCTTCCGGCCATCCCTTGCTCTACAATACTTCTTACACCACACATTCTGCCACTACCTTTAAACCTCAGTCCTCAAATGTTGAAACTGCCTCTGGTGAGTTGTTCCACCAGAAACGGAGTAAGAGTGAGGGGTCTCTTGAGGAGACTCCTCCCAAAGTAAGGTCTTTGGAGCCATCAGTGAAAGCTCCCGAGGCCTCATCGGTGACAGGTCCAGCTGCCATCTACGGGGGCCTCCACTGCTAGACAGAATGCTCCTGAACCAAAGGCTCAGGTCCATCCTTTGCCCTAGCAAAGAAATGCTGAGCCTGTCCAAAGGAAGCCTGCAGAAACTAGTTCCACAGGTAAACAACCCTTCAAAATATACTCCCAAGATCCTGGAAAGGGACAGCCAAAAGGTGTGGGGCAGGCCTTAAACACAAGTGCTGCAAAACTCCTCTTGAAGAGGTAGTTTGAAGAACTGGATACCCTAATCCAATGGAACTGTCAGGGAATTCATGCAAAATGGGAAGAAATGAAACATCTGATAGCTTCATGTGATCCAGTTTGTGTATGCCTACAAGAGATTATGACCAGGGAAAGTCGTCCAATTTCCCTGAGAGGATTCCAAATTCAAGCCTATTATGGGACCTTATGGAGGAGTAGCAGTGATGGTATGTCAGGATATTACCTTCTAGGCCAAACTCCTGCAGATGACACTGCAGGTGAAGGCTGTGAGAATAGGTTTGACATGAACTTACACTGTTGCATCCATATACCTTCGTCCACATAATCTCAACATAGAAGATTTGGAAGATCTACTTGGGCAATTGCCACATCCATTTCTACTCTTGGGAGATTTCAATGGTCGGCATCACCTTTGGGGAGACTGTGCAACCCTCAAGGAAAGGTTGCACAGAATGAAGTCCTTGTTCTCAAGAGCAGATGTAATATTACTGAAGAGTGATACTCCTACACATTTCCAAATTCAAATTGGGACATTCTCCTATATTGACTTATCAATTAGTTCACCTGATTCCCAGTTGAATTTCGCTTGGCAGGTCATGGAAGACGTACATGGAAGTGACCACTTTCCAATACTTTTGGAGAAGGTGAATGGTATTCCAGCCAATGGAGTGCAGAGATGGCGACTTGAACATGCGGACTGGAATCTTTTTAGATCGACTGCAGTATTGCAAGGATCTGCAAATGATATCCAGTGTGTTCAAGAAGCTGTTAATCACTTCACATCATGAATTCACCTTGCAGCAGAAGCATCCATTCACAAAAGTAATGGGCAGTACTGTCGACCTCCGGTACCATGGTGGTATGATGAATGCCAACAAGCTTAGAGCAAGAAAAGCTGCATTAAGGCAGTTAAAATGACACCCCAGCGATGGAACCTTGATCCATTATAAAAAGGCCCAAGCCAAGGCCAGGCGAGTGCTTAAGGACGTTAGACAGAATGGGTATGGGCATGGGTATGCATCCATGTCACCACCTGCTCTGAAGATAGATGGCATAATCATCGCAGACAAAAAAGATGTTGCAAATGAGCTAGCTAAATCCATGGCAGAGATCTCCTCTGGAGCATCTTACACTGTCCAATTTTCCACTCTGAACAGGAACGACACCCAAT
>NC_051394.1:17097463-17099963 GCF_015228065.2 Penaeus monodon
TGCCAAAGTTGCAGCCGCATGATTTCCGTTCTTTATTTCACACTTTCATCCTCTTATTTTGGTATTTATTGTTATTTTTTTATCACTGCCTCTCTTTCTGACTTCTTAATTTTCTGATTTTTTTGTTCTCTCCCTTTTTATTTTCGTCTACTTCCTTTTATTCTTGTTCGTATTTTTCTTCTTTATATTCTTTTCTCCCCCTCTCTCCCTTTTCTTCTTCCTTCTTTGTTTCCTTATTTTCTTCCTTTCTTTATCTACGAGTATTTCTTACTCCCCGTCTTCTTCTCTGCCTAATAACAATGATAATAATAATAAGATTAAAACTGTATCAATAATAATGATAAAAGTAATAATAATGATAATGGTGATAACAGTTATGATAGTAATAATAACAATTATAATACTATTGACAATAACAATGACAATTATAATGATAATAATAATAATGACAAGAAGAATAGTAAAAAAGTAATGGTAATATCGATGATAATAATTATAACAATAATAATCATGATGATAATAATAATGATTATAATAATGATAATGATAAGAATAAGAATAATAATAATAATAATAATAATGATAATAACAATAATAATTATATAATGATAATAATAAATACTATTGACAATGATAATTATGATAAAGATAATAATCATGATAATAACAAATCAAAGGATGATAACAATAATGATAAAGGTAATTTAACAACGACAGTAATGATATTTATAACGATATTGACAATGATCATGTTAATGGAAAATGAGGATATTGATAAAAACAATCATAATCATAACAATGTTGATTATATGAGAGAAAATAATACAAATAATATTAATAATAAAAAAAATAATAATGATACCAGTGATAGTATGATAACAGTAATGATAATAATGAAGATGATGATAATGATAATAGTAGTAATAATAATAATGATAATAATAATAAAAAATAAATAACAATAAGGATAATAATAATAATATTAATAATAATGATAATAATAATAATAATCAGTATTATTATTATTATTTTTATTATTATTATTACAACGATAATAATAATAACATTAATGATAATGATAATATTCATGATAATGTTCTTAAACTTTTATGCATATGTAAAGATCCATTGAATTGGGAGCACAAGCTTGAAAGCACAATTTTCAGGGCTGAGTGGGCGGGGAGACAACGAAACGAATCTATAGAGCAGAGGTTCTAATTGTTTCTTAACATCAAGCTTTTTAGAGGCATTTTAATGACTCAGGAGAGATATATTGCAGTAAATTTATATTCACAAGGAAAGGGACTTGTATATCCTGGCTAAACTGACTCTTTAGTAAAGATATTCTACAGTACACATATAGACCTACTTGAGGATAATACATTATATCCCCATTAGTGGACTGTGTAATGTTCGTTTTTTACGTGAAACTTTAAAATAAATAAATAAATAAATAAAAGTCTCATTAATATACTACAGAGAGAGAGAAAGAGGGAGAGAGAGAGAGAGAGAGAGAGAGAGAGAGAGAGAGAGAGAGAGATAAAAGGTGCGAAAGAAGATTCAAGTAAAGAAACGAAAAAGCAGAGAGGAAAGTGAAAAGAAATATTGCTGGCGGAAAGCGCTCCCACTAATATAATGGCTTTGCATATGTTGCAACGGGAGGAGTCTCAAGCGAGAGATGATTTCTGAAATGTTGTGCGATTCAGCGCCGTTAGCGAGAGAAAAATGATTTGCGGAGTTTTAAGTGTTTTTCTCTTCTTTTTCAAATGATGAGAACTTAGGTAATAATGAATTTTGTTTCCTCACAAATGAGTGGAAACAAGACTCTAGTCTGAGTAGTGAAAGATATTATTTCCCACCTCTTTCAAACTGCAGAAATAGTTGTACATTAGGACTGTCCAATCTTAATCATGAATTTATATCTCTTTGATGCTTCGTTACGTTCTAGCAGTTTGTAACGCACAGATATCAAAACAATAATACACACACACAAAAATTCAAAAGAAATAAATCAACATTAAAAGAACGCTTTCACTAACCAGAAGGTTCTCTGTTTTTTCCTACGATCCTTTCTCCTCCTTACACGATGCGCACAGCCCCAAGTACTTACTTTTCCTCGACATGAATAAATAATTTCCTTCAAAAAAATGCTATATTGCCCTCATTCATTTGAATATGAATAAGAGTATTATTATTATTACTATTATTATTATTATTATTATAGCAACAATAATAATTATAAAATAATAATAATAATAATAATAATAATAATAATAATAATAATAATAATAATAATAATAATGATAACAATAACATTAATAATAATAGTAGTAGTAGTAATAATAATGACGATAATAATAATAACTGTAATAATTATAATGATAATAATAATAATAATAATAATAATAATAATAATAGTAATAATAATAATAATAATAATATTTATTATTATTATTATTTTTTTTTTATTATTATCATTATTATTATTACCATTTTTATT
>NC_051394.1:17102463-17104963 GCF_015228065.2 Penaeus monodon
TCCCGACAGAGCGCAGTAGTTTAAGGAATAAAGAAGTTCATGTGTTTAGGCAATAGTTCACAGTTAACATTCAACTCTATGACTTGTGAAATTCATGTGGCCTTTCACTTGAAGAGTTTTAACAATATAGGTATTTGTTGTGTGTCTTCAGGGAATTTGTTTATGTGTGTTCGTTTCTTGATATTCAATATTGGTATCGTGTTATTAGATGGTGTCTATTTTAAATTTCACAAAAAATTTCTCTATTCTTCTGTATGTTTTGTATTTGATTTATGTGTAATCTATGTTTTATGAATGTTGTATTACAATTTATCTTCAGTTTACTAACAAAGTACTAATAAACAATTCATTAGCTATTGCCTAACCTATCACTAAATAAAAATCATGAATTAACTTACTCATAAATGTGGTGTTATATAATAATCAACATCCAGACCCAGCCAATATCACCACAAAGGAAACAGCGAAGTTATTGCATAAGGTGCGTTAGAATCTTTGAGAATACCACCTGCTGTTGCCCTATAGTTGCTCTCCCACCCATTCTCAGGCTTTCCCTTTTATCCCGTGTACCTCCGTTTTGTGCGTATATATATACATATATATATATATATATATATATATATATATATATATATATATATATATATATATATATATACATATATATAAATTGTGTATATATATATGTATATATATATATATAATATATATACACACACACACACACACACACACACACACACACACACACACACACACACACACACACACACACACACACATATATATATATATATATATATATATATATATATATATATATATATATATATATATATATATATATAATGTCAATATGCATGGAGTGATCCAGTCGGCCGAGAAATCACACTGGTCCTACTACACGTGCAAAAAATAAAATCAGATAAATGACAAAAAAGTAGAGGGATAGTTAATTATCTGTGTCGTGTATATTCCCCGTAAAGGAACCTCACGCAGCTCGCTGGTGGAGCGGGAAGCGAGGAGGATTCCGAAGACAGAAAAACCTGAAAATCTACGTGAACCTCATGTTAAACCTTAGTGTAGACTGTCTCCATTAGCGTTCAGCACCTCCATCTTCACAGTGCAGGCCGTGTATGTGAAAGGTAAAATGAATACCGTTGTGATAATTTATTAATAGGGTTCTATATTCACCAAGATCCAAGTAAAATTTCCAACTTAGTCTATAAACAAATATTCAGTGTGGCTTGCGAAGATCATCACAGCAAAAGTTCGTTACACACCGTGCAAGATATATGTTAATATTTGCAGGTAACTAAGAGGAAGTATCATTATGCTGTTCATCAGTAACCAACTAGTTTTGTTATAGAAGGTATATGTCATGTCATGATCTGGACCATTGTATGGCTGTAAATTAGATGAGATATCGGAAATATTCTTAATATATATATATATATATATATATATATATATATATATATATATATATATATATATATATATGTATATGTATATATATATTAGGGGTCCATCAGACAAACCTTAAATAATATCTTCGTCAAATGAATACCAGCACAACTTGCTGGCAAGCAGAAAATTGCTAAACCTCATAAACATGCACTTCCCAACTGTAGATTCATATTCACTTCCACAAACACAATTGGCCACTACTCCAAAGTCAAAAACAAAATTCCCAACCTAATGTTCATCTGTCGTCTATAAATTTATCTGCAGCAGCTGAAACGCCGCTTCCACTGGAATTGCCCCCCCCCCCCCCAAAAAAAAAAAAAAAAAAAAAACTAACTAACTCATCAAGACAGGTTCAATTACCCTTTTCTTCTGACCTCTGCATATTAGAAAGTTTGTGGATTTGGAAGGGACGACCGAAACTACCGTCGTAGAACTGTTCCGCTTGTAACTACAATAGTTTATGAATGTGTTTACCACATTTTCTATACATTCCGGTGTTCCAATGACGATATTACCAAATGCAAACAGAAAATTTCTAATAAAATTTACGTTCTCGTCAGTCTTTGTATATTTTATATTTGGATTTTAGATCAGTTACTTCTTTCTATAATGTATGTATGATTTGATTTTAGAATGCATTATGATGTTTTATACCTTCATAGTTTTATGTTGGTTTGATATTTCAGCTAACCATTGGCAGCAGATGGCAAGTTTTTCGCCCGAAACGTCTTGAGGAAATAAAGATGCTGCTCCTGATAAGATTATATAATATATATGTGTATATATATGTATATATATATATATATATATATATATATATATATATATATATATATATACAATCATTCACACACACACACACACACATGTGTGTGTGTGTGTGTGTGTGTGTATGTATATGTGTGTGTATGTGTGTGTGTGTGTTTGTTTGTTTGTTTGTTGTGTGTGTGTGTGTGTGTGTGTGTGTGTGTGTGTGCATATACGCACATAGAAATATACATGTATACATGTATATGTATATTTATGCATA
>NC_051394.1:17112463-17114963 GCF_015228065.2 Penaeus monodon
TGATGATGATGATGATAATAATGATAACAATAACAACAACAACAACAATAATAATGTTAATAAAAATAATAGCAACAATAATAATATCAATAATAATAATAGTAATAACAATAATGATAATGATAATAATGATGGCAATGTAAATAATAGCAATAATGATAATAGTTGTTATCAAGGTAATCTCTTCTGGCTTTAATCCCTAGTCGGGGTCGCCGGTGCGGATTTTCTTCCTCCACTCTTTGTATTCGCATCTTCACTACGGTTTGGCACGTTTTTACGACCGGATGCCCTTCCTGCCGTCAACCCTCCCCATTCATCGGGGTTGAATTGGGACCGGCACGGAACATGCCACTGGACTGTGGACTCCCATGACGGTAGGCAATCGAGGTGAAATTCCTTGCCCAGTGGAACTTAAAAAGTAATTTGTGCAACATTTTTACCTTTCCATTCTGGCATTTATTATGCTAAAATTCATGTGATATGAATGGTTTTGTAGTTATTGTTAATATCATCTTAGTCATCACTATCATCATTCCTCCTCACTTTTTTTGGGAGAGCTATCGTAATTATTGCTATTATTGTTATTACTTTTGTTATTATTGTTATTATAAAGTAATAATAACAATAATAGCAATAATTAAAATAGCTCTCCCCCAAAAAGGGAGGAGGAATTTGAAGATGATAGTGATGATTAAGATGATATTAACAATAACTACAAAACCATTCATATCACATGAATTTTAGCATAATAAATGCCAGAATGGAAAGGTAAAAATGTTGCACAAATTATCTTTAAAAATATTAATTTGTGTATTGCAAAGAGACTATTCCATCAGTTATTTTTTACTTGATTTTCCTGAGAAACCAAGAAGAAAAAATCCACAACCAAGTTAAAGCAATGAACCTTGACAGATAAATGGAATAGATATTATTGATAATAAAGCAGCAAAGTCATTCCAAGCAATAGGAGCACCCGTAAAATGACTTTTTAAAGGGCGATTAAGCAACCTCAAACAATAACGCCGGTGCAGCCTAGAGAGGAAAGCTTCTTATAATTCGTAAATACTGTCCGTCCTTCGCTCCCCTCCGCCACACTTCTATTTTTTTCCCCTTCCTTTCCACATCCAAAATCTCTCGCATCTATCTTTATTCAATTGGGCGGCGCGCGATCCAGCATTCCCTTAAGAACTTCCTGACAAGGGCTACGTGACCTTCCCCTCCCAACTGCTCTACAACACGATAGCTTCTACGGCATTCAAACAAGGTAAAGTGAGATCAGTCAAATACCCACATCAAAAAGTTCAGCGAACTCGTGAATCGGTTTGGGGGGGGGGGGGGGCAGGCGATAAAAAGAGAGGGAACGGAGAGAAGTTTGGGAGGAGGGGAGGGAAGGATGAAGATAAAAGGAGGGAGGTATGGAGAAGAAGGGTTAAGAGAGGGAGGGTTGAGAAAGGAAGGTAGGAAGAGAGAACGAATGAGAGAGAGAGACAGTCCATAGTGACAACGAAAAACAAACAACAAATAAATTATTATCATCTGTATCGCTTATATATTTGAATAAATGCGCTCCTAAAATATGTACTCGTTAGGCACTTCACATATCAGTTTAGAAAATTAACGAGATAGTAGCAGTACGTTAATTCTGAGGCACTTTACAAAGCCGGCAAAGTACTTGCGACTTGTTAATTAGGATTATAGAAAAATATGAAATTGACAATTGCAGACTATACCACATCTAAAATTAGGCGTCTGAAATTTCAAAGGACTTATTATGTAAAAAGAAGAAGGTGAAAACAGTGAGTGAGAAATAAATCTTCGTGTCTTTTCCGGGTCTTTCTTGGTGTTGAGCAATATCTTCCACGATGGATGAAGGCAAAGGGTGAGGTGCACTGGGAGATAGATAGATGGACAAACGCATAAATGGAAAGGGAAGTTAATATTTCGGAAACATTGATGAGCAACAAAAATGTAGAAAGAAGAGAGAGAGAGAGAGAGAGAGAGAGAGAGAGAGAGAGAGAGAGAGAGAGAGAGAGAGAGAGAGAGAGAGAGAGAGAGAGAGAGAATATAATAATAATAATAATAAAAATAATAATAATAATAATGACAATAAGAAGAAGAATAATGACAATGATGATAATAATGATGATGATAATGACAATAACAACAGCAAAAACAATAATAATATTGATACAGTATTTATGATGAAAATGATAATGATAACAGTAAAGTAATAGTGATGATGATAATGCTAATAACAATTATGATGGTCATAATCTTAATAATAATAACAATAATAATAATAATAATAATAATAATAATAATAATAATAATAATAATAATAAACAATGATAATAATAATAATAATAATAATAATATAATAATAATAATAATAATAATAATAATAATAATAATAATAATAATAATAACAATAATAATAATAATAATAGTAATAAGAAAAATTTAATCAAGACGGACATATAACCTCACATGCCTGCAACGC
>NC_051394.1:17122463-17127463 GCF_015228065.2 Penaeus monodon
ATAATAATAATAATAAAAAAAATAATAATAATAATAAAAAGTAATAGTAACGATAATAATAATAATAATAATAATATAATAATAATAATAAAACAAAAATGTAATAAAAAGTGATAATAATAATAATAAAAATAATAATAGCAATACTACTACTACCATACTACTACTACTATTACAACAACTAATAATAATGATACTGATTTTATTATTACTATTATTATTATTATTATCATCATCATCATTTATCATATCAATCTCATCATCATCATATCATCATCATCATCATCTCATCATCATCATCATCACATCATCATCAATATATTATTATTATGACAACCCTGAAATTCCATTGAAAAAAATACTCTTCTCTCCCTATGTCACCTCCTCCTTCTACCTTTCATCTTCCCTTAATATTTTCCTTTCTCTCTCCCTCTCTCTACAACTTTCCCTTTCCCGCTCTGCCACTCCCTCTTACTCCCAAACCTTCCTCAAGCTCACTCTTCCCCTCCCACTTTAAGCCCTGGATCTGCCCTCCCTCACTTCCCTCCTCCTCCTTTTCTCCCTTGCCCCTTACCCTCCGTCTCCCCTCACCCTTCCCCTCTGCCCATCCCCTTTTCCTCTCTAATTCCTCTCCGTTTCCCCGTACCCATTTCCCCTTTTTCTTTAAGACCCCTACCCCTCCCTTTGTTCTTCTCCTCTCTTTCGTCTCCCTCTTTCCCTCCTACCTTCTTTCTTAAGCCCCCCCCCCTCCCCCCTAGTCATGTAAGTAATAAATAACAAAAAAATGACAAATTAACCGCTTCATTTCAATGTACTTGCCTCGAATAATATTAATAACAAAATTAATATTGATGATGAGGATAAGAAAGATAAATGATGATAATAATAATGGTAATATCATTATTATCATCATCATTCTTATTATTATTATTATCATTACTGTTGTTGTTAACACCATCGCTATCATTGTTATCGTTGACATGATTATTATCATTATGATCGTAATGTTAAAAACAATAATCCTAATCTAACTGTTATTTTAAGTATGATAATTGATATTATCGTTATCATTTTTAGAATTATTATTTTTATCATTATTATGATAATAATAATAATGATTAATATTACTGCCATTATTGTTATCATAACAATGATAATAGTAATTATTATTATTATCATTATCGTTATTATTATCATTACCATTGATATCATTATTAGCAGCAGTAGTAGTAGTTGTAGTATCCTTGTTATCACCATTGTCATCATTATCGTCATTGTCATTATCATACTATCATTACACTGGTCAACAGCAAAAAAAAAATCGTTAACAATTTTTTAACTGATTTTAGACAATTTTGATGCGCTGAATCCAAAAATAACATTGATTTTGTTCAATCAGGTCAAATTTGTGTTCTATTGCCAAATATTGTTTTTTACGGTTGTTGTTCATACATAAGGGTATTAGCATTTTCGTGGCGGGTATTACGATATAATTTTCAAGTTGCGACCGCACATTTTTTGCTAACAGACATTTTTTCCTTATTCAGATGAATGATATGGATTCGTCCAGAAGGTCTTGCAGAAATAAGCCGGATGTATTCTGCTACATCTGCGGCGAATACACCGTTGTTCCTAACAGGAAACCAGTCACAAGTTTCGTAAAGCGTGCTTATCATGCTTATTTTGGCATGAAACTTGGTGATCAGGACAAAGCTTGGGCGCCTCACAAGGTCTGCAAGAAATGAACCGAGTATCTACGTCGCTGGACCCATGGAAAGAAGGACGGGCTGAAGTTTGGAATTCCTATGGTTTGGAGAGAGCCGAAAAACCATGTCAGTGACTGTTACTTCTGCGCTATTAATTTGACTGGGATCAACAGAAAGAACCAGAGCAGCCTCAAGTATCCTGATCTTGAATCAGCACGTCGTCCTGTACCCCACTGTGATGAAGTTCCAGTACCTGTCACAGCAGAACTTCCTGAGTTAAGTGACGAAGAATTCTCCAGTATTGAAGACAATGAAGAAGTAGTTCGTAGCGATGATGCCGATGACGCTCCGCATCCCTTTTCCCAGAAGGAGCTAAATGATCTTGTCCGTGACCTCAACTTGCCAAAGTCATCCGCCGAATTGTTGGCATCAAGACTGAAAGAAAAAAAAACTTCTTTCTGACAGTACTCGCATCACTTTCTACGGCAACAGACATCAAGAATACCTTCGTTTTTTCTCTGAAGAGAAAGACTTGGTGTACTGTACAGATGTTTCACAGCTTCTGCACAATCTTGGATTGTCACAGTACCAACCTGTAGAATGGAGACTGTTTATTGACAGCAGCAAGAGATCGCTGAAAGCCGTTCTGGTGCACAACGGCAACCAGTTTGCCTCTATACCGCTGACTACACTGAGGGAGAAGTATGAAGCGGCGAAGTATCTGCTGGAGAAAATTCGTTATTGTCAGCATGAATGGATGATCTGTGTTGACCTGAAGATGGTGAACTTTTTGTTTGGATAGCAGTCCGGTTTCACCAAGTACCCGTGCTTTCTGTGCATGTGGGATAGTAGGGACCGAGCTCAGCATTACATGAAAAAGTAGTGGTCTCTGCAGGAGGAATTGGAGCCTAGCAGATGAAAGAACGTCATCAACGCCCCTCTGGTGAACAGAGACAGGATACTCTTCCCACCCCTGCATATTAAGCTTGGCTTGATGAAGCAGTTCACCAAGCTCTGGAATAGGATGGTGGCTGCTTCACTCACCTGTGCCATGCTTTTCCAGGGGTGACCATGGAGAAATTGAAAGCTGGCATTTTTGACGGACCTCAACTACGTCAGCTCATCAGAGATCCAGAGTTTGAAAACTCAATGAATAAAGTCGAACTGGAAGCGTGGAAGGCATTTGTTCTGGTCGTAAAGAACTTCCTTGGCAACAACAAGGCCAGCAACTACGCAGAACTCGTCACTAAAATGCTGACTGCCTTCAAAAACCTGGGATGCAACATGAGCATCAAAATGCACTACCTATTCTCACACATGGATCGGTTTCCTGAGAATCTGGGATCAATGAGCGACGAGCAGGGGGAGAGATTTCATCAAGACATGAAGGAGATGGAAACCAGGTATCAGGGACGGTGGGATGCAGTCATGATGGCCGATTACTGTTGGACTTTGAAGAGAGACATCCCTGCCGCTGCACATTCGAGGAGCTCAAAGAAACGGAAGTGTCAGCACTGAATGATCAATGATGACCAAACTTCTAGTTTTCATGCATCTGTCTTTATTAGTGTCCTGTCTACTGATCAATTCTGATCGATGTTCAGCATTGATCAGTAGATATTGTAATAGTTACCAATATAATGCAATGTTGATGTCAATACAGATACCGATCAATGTTTGCAACATGTCGATAATTATAAATTGGGTGAGAAAACAAATAAAAAAAAATATATCGGATGTATAAGTAACACAAACAAAACAAAAATGCCGCTCTAATGTATTCCACTTCGTAAAAAAAAACGATTTTTCCTATATTCACTTGACCTGATCGGGGAAAATGGATGGCATTTTTGGATTCAGCGATGCAGATTTGCTCTAAATCAGTTGAAAAAAACTGAGACAACCCAGTGCTATTATCATCAATATACTTACCATTATTATTATCAATATTATCATTTTTCTCAATAATAATAATATTATCATTATTGTTATTATTATCATTATTGTTTTTTTATCTTTAGATCTGCTAATTAAAATCAAACACCGGGTCATACCAGCGACCTAGGGTGATTGAAGTTTGAGGCAATGGAACATCAACAAAAACATGCACACAACTTTTGCAGCAGGTTTCCCGAGTACATACCAAGGCAGTACATTACCTCATTATACTCTTCCCTTGTCCATTTAAGTTTTGTTTTCTTTTGATTGTTATTACAAAAATGGTTGAACCGCAGGGCCAGGGGTGGGAGCTATCCCGTCCTAGTGACCTGGTGGATTTTGACTAATGGAAGAGGTAGACTCAGTTCTGCCCTGGGGAATACGCCCCTCGTTGATCCGTGTGACGGGCGACGCTTTATCACTCACCTCCTACTCTTACCTGAGAGGCAGGGTGCATTTTAGCCCTACTGCCAAGAAGCTGGATATCCCGCGCTAACCTCCAATTGGCATGTCCAGGTCCCCGCGGGCACGGCGTTTTATGAACCACTTAGCACCTGTGGACATCATGTAGCCGACTAAGTCTTTATACTGGGGCGGTTGAGCAGTGATCCCTCCCCAGGGGAGTAGTTGTTTAGGCAATCATTTATTATGCACATAAGCGTTCTTACATTCATACACTGACATACACAAATCTTTAACGGAACATCGGACTCTCCAATCAATCAATACCTTACTGGTAATTGGAATCCTGCCGCTACCAGTACCTCTTGCCGGGGAGAATTGCAGCGGGGCATGAGCGCTACTGACGTCATCCCTCCCGCAGAACTGTGAAGCTAGGATGACCAAGTCAGTCATTTCAAAGGAACCCGGATGTCCTGCTAACAACCTAGACTATTCACGGGACACGCAGGTATCTTACAGGACTCCGGCAAAATAACAAGTCATCTCTGTGCAATTGCATTGCTTCTTGTATCTTAGCTTTCCTCGTGAACGGTTGTATTTGACTATTATTCAGATATCGTGTTTGTCCAACTTGCTGATTACATTTGTCTTCTCAGAAAAAGAGGACCGGAATTAATTAAGCTTCGCTCAGGATTCATTGTTTTCATCATGCTGTTTCTTCTACTTTCTTTTTTTTCCTACTGATTTTTTTTTTTTTTTACTGCACCAGTGATATCTGTATTCTTATATTTTCACTATTTCATGAATATGGCATTTGTCCTATACTTCATTTACAAATAGTTATTTGCCCACTATTGTCTAAAAGCTTACCACAACATTGCCACTGACATGATGCTTAGTTTTGTTAGTATCTCCCCTAAAGTATCGTGGCAGTTTCTAGCATAATGCAAAACG
>NC_051394.1:17141082-17142975 GCF_015228065.2 Penaeus monodon
GTGCTGAACCAGTAAGAGTTAGCATGTATACAGCTTTATGCACAGGGGAGGGTTTGGGGTGCCCGGGAAACAGTGGCATGTTTTCAAGGTTCCATGGCCGAGCAAAAAAAATCAACTCATTTTTTGCTTGATCATCAAAAAGTATGATAATGCGACTAATTTGAAAGTCACCTGCTCATATATATTATATATATATATATATATATATATTATATATATTTTATATATATATAATAAAAATATATATATACATATATACATACACACACACAAAGCACAAAACACACACAAAACACAACACACACACACACACACACACACACATACACACACCCCACACACACACACACACACACACACACACACACATATAACATATGTATATTATATAATATATATTATTATTTTATATATTTATATATATATGTATAATATTATATATATATATATTATATATATTATATATATATTATAATATATATTTATATAATATATATAAAATATATATATATATATAAATTCACAAACACTGGACAATTTTACTTATGTATGAAATACGTTTTCCTTGATCGGATAATAACCAGAGCAAACAAACAAACTTATCCTTTGCTTGTGTCCAAAACACAAGCAACAATAACTAAATGCAAGAATTGACTGATATAGAATTACACACATTAAAGTACTCCCCAGAGTTTTAATCTATTGCCAGGAATGAAGAAGTAAAAGTTGAAAGAATATTAATATTAAGAAAGGCAATATTAAGAAAGGCTAAATGATAGTTGAGAGAGTCGCAATGAAAGCGATATTCCCAGCGAATCTTTATAGAATCTCAGTTAGAATTCTGAATATTGCAAGTGGAAGCAGTGTATGATCTACAACCACATTTGAATTAAATTATTAGGTGCACTGAATGGAAGGGAGATGCTGGTGTTGGGAATTAACTTGAAAACAACTTCGATTGGAGAACCAGATCAAAATAGACAATAACCCCGAGTGGATCAAAAGGAGGAAGGACAATAAGGACACAGAACGAGAGATGGCAAAAGAAATGATAAGTGGGACTAAACTATACATGATAGCCGGAGAAAAAAAATAAGATAAATAATGGCATACAGAATTCAGGTTAAAGCTCGAAACAGAGAGAATAATACTAAAATTTATGTATAAGTTTGGATAACGGTTACGTCATAACATTATATGGTAGGGCATTTATCGGTGATGATGATGATAATAGACAGATATGGTGAGGATGAGTATATGCATATTTTTATATATGTATGTATGTATGTATGTGTATGTGTAATATATATTTTATATTATATATATATATATATATATATATATATATAATATATATATATATATATATATACATATAAATATATATATATATATATATATAATTATATACGCATTATACAGTGTATAATATATATAATTTTATATATTATATATATATATATATAATATATATATATATATATATATATATATATATATTACATTTCACATAAAATACATACATACATATATAAAATATTCATATACTCATTTACCATAATCTGTCTATTATCATCATCATCACGATTTAATGCCCGTACATAATAATGTTTTGACGTAACCGTTTTCAAATTATAAAATTTTAGTATTATTCTCTCTGTTTCGAGCTTTAACCCTTGAAATTTTTTATGCCATTTATTATCTTAATTTTTTTTTTTCTCCGGTATCATGTATAGTTTATGTCCCCCCTTTATCATTTCTTTTGCACATCTCTCGTTCGTGTCCTCTATTTCCTTTTTTGATTATTTTTTTTTTTTATTTTTCCCTAAGTTGTTTTTAAAATTTTTAAACAAATTTTATTCTTTTTAACATTATTTTAAAAATTTTTTGGGT
>NC_051394.1:17145575-17148917 GCF_015228065.2 Penaeus monodon
GCAGAAAGAGAGAATCTTTACAATATGAACGTTATTGTGGGGAAATACTCGTGTCCGGGGAAGATCAAAGAACCAAGTAAAAGCAGGAGTTTATCTTTTTTTATGGCCATTTTCTTCCAAAAAAAGAATAAAAAAGTAGCCCAAAAGCGGAATAGAGAGAAGAAGGGAAAAAGAGGAAGAAGATGATGATAATGAAGAAAAAAGAAACTAAAAAGCAAAGGGGGGAAAACCAAATATGACGCAGTTACAGTGGGGCTCTAAAAAATGTTTGTAAACCTATTTAAAGGGAAAAGGGTTCAAAACACTTACCCAGGGAAAAAAAAAGCCCATTCTGTTGTACTTATTCAATATTAGTAAAGGGCGTTATATCTAGTGAAAAGGAAAAAAAATTTTTTTGGTGTGTTTTTATTAACAAACACTAAATTTTAATATGTTTTTAACATCTAAAGTTCCCAGCGAAATTTATTAACGTTTCTATTTTGTGTGGCCCCTTTAAACGAGGGTGTTCCCTTTTCTATGACCCGTTAAAAGGGATGCCCCGAGGCGATGTAAGCAACCCCCTTGGTGCAACAATAAAAAATTTGAAAAATAGACACAGAAGAGACATTCTGCAAACCCTACAATAAATGGGTTTTTAACAAAATTTTGTGATCCCTACTTTGGCAACGAGGATGGGAGATAACGACGCGCATACTTAGATTACAGGCGAGGATGAAGGATGTTTTACTGTTGGGGGTAGAGAGGGCACCCCAAAAAAGGTGACAAAAAAAAATAACAGAAAAATAAAAAACAACTGCTGGACAATTCATTCGAAATACAAAATAATGGTATAGGGTACTTCTTTAAATAAAAGATTCCCGAGAAAGGGGGCAGCAAGGAATGAGGAAAATCTGTTGATTTTCACGCTATATTCCTCTCAAGTTGCGGAAAATTTAAATTGAAGCGCCTACAGCCCAAAAAAATAACGTGAGAGAGAAAAAAAGTTTTATTAGAATGTTGCAGAACTTCAAGAGAAAACCCTGTAGTAAAATAAACCAACACACACCAACACGCAAAACACACACAACCCACACCACCCCAAACCCCAAAAAACACACACACACACACACACACACACCACAACATATATATATATATATATATATATATTATATTATATCAATATATATATATATATGGTGGGTTTTGGGTGTGGTTGTGTGTGTGTGCGCGAGGTGTGTGTGTGTGTGGTGTTTATGGGGATTCGAGCTTAGGGGGTTCCCACATGGATTGTTGGCCTAAAAGGGGAAACCCATATAAGGGCAAAAAGTGCTGTAAAATGTGGGGGGGCCTTAAATTCATCCCTGCAATTTAGGGATGGATAATGGGCAGAGCTACACCATAGCCCACTTTAAAATTATCTTAACCTGATACTAGGGGTAAAAAACTAGCAAGTACCGGGCTTGTAGCAATATATATATATATATATATATTTTATATATAATATTAATATATATATATTATTTAAATATAATGTATAATATATATAATATGTATGTATGATATATATATATAATAATATATATATTATATATATATATATAATTTAAAAATATATATAATATATAATATATATATAATATAATAAAATATATATATATAAATATTATATATTATAATATATATAATTAAAAAATATGGGGGGCCCCGGGGGCCGAATGGGTTTAAACGTCGGCTCAAGATGGCACGCCCGGGAATCTGAGTTCGGGGTTCGAGTCACCGGGCCCGGGGCGTTGTTTCCCTTGGGCAAGGAACTTCACCTCGATTGCCTGCCTAGCCACTGGGGGGCCAAACCAGCTCAAGGCATACCGGGTAAATAGAGATGGTGACCGAAAAAAAAAAAAAAAAAAAAAAAAAAAACCCCGGGCGGAAGGCAATGGAAAACCACCGCTCTAAAAAATTGCCAAGAAAAATCAGAAGCCCAGATCGTCAAGCCCGCGGTGGCCGAATGGTTAGAGCTGGGACCCAAGACTGTCACGACGGCAATCTGAATTCGGGGTTCGAGTCACCGACCCCCGGTTTGTCCACTTGGGCAAGGAATTTCCCTTGTTTGCCTACCTAGCCACTGGGTGACCAAGCCAGCCCAGTCAAGTGCTGGTCCAAGCCGGATAAATAGAGAGAATGATACCAAAAGGTACCACGTACTCTCTGGAAAGGAACTGGGGACCAAACCACGTACTCACCCCAGAGCATCATAACATGAAAACTACAATTAAAGTATCATGTGTGACCACGGCGGCTCAGACATGAAACCCACCGTTAAAAGAAGAATATATAAAATATATATATATAATATATATATATATAAAATATATAATATATATTAATATATATATATTATATAAAAAATAATATATATATATATATATAAAATATATATACCACACACACACACGCATACACACACACACATACACACAATATAATATATATATATATATATTATATATATTTTATATTATATATATATATATATATATATATATATATATAAAATATTATATATTATATATATATATATTTTATATATATATATATATATATATATATTGTTTTGTATGTGTGTGTGTGTATGCGTGTGTGTGTGTGTGTTATATATATATATATATATTTATATATATATATATATATATATATATATTTTATATATATAATATATATATATATATATATATATATATATATATATTCTTCTTTTAACGGTAGGTTCAGTCTGAGCCGCCTGGTCACAGCATATACTTAATTGTAGTTTCATGTTATGATGCTCTTGGAGTGAGTACGTGGTAGGGTCCCCAGTTCCTTTCCACGGAGAGTACCGGTGGTACCTTTTAGGTAACATCTCTCTATTTATCCGGGCTTGGGGCCAGCACTTGACTTGGCTGGCCTTGGTCACCCAGTGGCTAGGTAGGCAATCAAGGTGAAGTTCCTTGCCCAAGGGAACAACGCGGCGGTCGGTGACTCGAACCCCGAATTCAGATTGGCCGTCGTGACAGTCTTGGGTCCGACGCTCTAACCATTCGGCCACCGCGGCTTGACGATCATGGGCTTCCATGATTTTTTCTTGGCAATTTTTTTGCGGTGGTTTTCCATTTCCTTCCGCCCGGTGTTTTTTTTTTTTTTTTTTTTTTTTTATCGAGTCACCATCTCTATTTAACCGGTACTGACTTTAGCTGGCTTGGCCACCCAGTGGGTAGGCAGGCAATCGAGGTGAAGTTCCTTGCCCAAGGGAAAAAAACGCGCCGGCCGGTGACTCGAAACCCCCGAACTCAGATTGCCGTCGTGCCCGTCTTTAGTCCCCACGCT
>NC_051394.1:17149017-17161517 GCF_015228065.2 Penaeus monodon
AATTTAATATTTTATTTTATTTATTATATATTTTAATTTTTATTTTTATAATATAATAAATATATATATATATATTATAATATATTATATATATATTAAAATAAAAAAAATAAAAAATATAAATTTTAGAAAAGAGAGGGGAGAGAGGGGAGAAGGAAGAGGGGAGAAAAGAAGGGGGGAAAAAAAGGGGAGAGAAGATTTGAGGGTGAGAGAGAGAGAGGTATGGGTAAGAAAAAAGATGGAAAGGGAGAGAGAGATAGAGGGTGAGGGAGAACAAAAGGAGATCAAAGGGGAGAGGAGAGAGAAGAGAGAGGAGAGAGAGAGAGGAAAAGGAGAGAGAAGAAAAGGAGAGAGAAAGAGAGAGGGGAGAGAGAAGGAGGAGAAGGGAAGAGGAGAGAAAATAAAAAAATAATAATATAATAAATAATAATACTAAATAATATAAATAATAAAATAATATAATAATAAATGAAATAATAATAATAAAATAATTAAAAATTTTTTTGAAAATTTAATTAAAAATATTAAAAATAAAAAAAATTTTTTAAATTTTTTTCTTTTTAAAAAATTTTATATATTAGTTTATAAAAATAATTAATATATATATATATAATATATATATTATTTTTTGGTAAAATTTATTTTATATATATTATATTATAAAATATTATATATATAATATATATATATTATATATTATATAATATATATATATATATAATATAAAATTATTATTATTATATATTTATATATAAAATATTATATTATAAATATTAATTATATATATAAATATATATATTCGTAATGTATCTAATACATATGAATTTTTTCTACTATTAATCGGTGCTTTTTTCTTTTTTAATTCGAACCAATAATCTCTTATTTAAACAATCCAGTTTATGATTCTATCCATACTGCCTTTAAAATTTTGAATTTTATTATTATATCTTTATTCTAAGAATAACTTTAGGCCTATAAACAAAGGAACAGTCGTATACATTTTTCCAACATTTTTATTGATATCTTACAAACCTAAAACCATTGAGTAATAACGTTAGATAACATAAACTTCCCTAAACTAATCAAAACTTTATCATCTTTTTTCTATTTATTTACAATATTTTTTTAACCCTGATTTAACTAGGGGGTAAATTTACATTTGTTTCGGTATACGAAATATATTCAAATTCGTAGTCAATGAATGTTCAGCGTTCGTGGCGCCCTTATTGCATTAGCATTGCATTGACTTTTAAAGCATACATGCCCGTTATGTGAAAACGAGGAAGTGGTAAACGGAGCTTTTGGTTTCGTAAGCAAAGGAATCGTTTCGGGGAATTTTAATGTAAAAACCAGGGATATAAAACAGTAATTTCGTAAATGTATGTATTTTTTGTGTGTGACATTATGTCAAACATACATTTACAAACAAACACCCCACACACACCAAAAACACACACCACACACACACACCACACACACACACACACAACAACACAACACACACACACACACCCACACCCAACACACACAGACCACCATACCACACCCTCCCCAAATAAAAACGAACATAACCCCCCAAAATCACCCAAAAACCCCCCCCAAAAAAAAAAAAAACACCAAACCCCAAAACCCCTTTACACTTCCTTTAAATATTTATTTTTTTTAAAAAGAATTGTTAATTTTCTGACTTACAATTTGGGGTTTAAAACGGAATTTTAAACAAAAAAAAAAGTTTTAATTTTTTTTCCCCTTTTTCCCAAAACATTTTATATTTTATTAAATAATATATTTTTTTAAAACTAAACCAATTTAGGGTTTTTCACCAAAAAAGAAACAACAAAGGAAATGTTTTTTAAATTTTTTCCTTCCCTAAGGTAACCAAAACACACCCATTACTCAAAGGGAAAAGATTTTTACTAACTCACCATTAATGCAACAATTTTAAAATATAAAATTCCAAACAACGCAGAAAACAAACCAAAAATCCCAAAACAAAAAACAAAAAACCAAAAAAACAAAAAAACCCCCCCAAACAAATTATTAAAATTTTTTTAATTTTTTTAAAAAAAAAATTTATATTTTAAAAAATGAATTAAGTAAAGTTTAAAATAATTAAAAAAAAATTTTTTTAAATTATATAAAAATAATTGGGTGGGTTGGGGAGGTTGGGAACTAAATATTTTATATTATTAATTTTATATTAAATATAAAAAAAATATATTACAATTTTTTAATAATTAATTTTAAATTTATTAAAAAAAATTTTTTATTTTTTAAAAAAAAAAATTATTTTGGGGGGGGGGGGGGGGGGGGGGGGGGGGGGGGGGGGGGGAAATTTTTTTTTTTGGGTTTTTTTTTTTTGTTTTTTTAAAAAATAAAATTATATGAAATGAATAAAAAATAAAAAAAATTGTTTTTTCAAACCCCCCCAAACCCCCCACACCACACACAATATAATTTTAATATATAAATATTTAAATAATAATATTTTAAAATTATTTTTATATTATAAATAATTATAATAAATAATAACAAACGCAAAGACCCGCGCATAAACGAATTTAAAATTAACGGGTCAGTTACGGGTTTTCCCGTACAAACACACTTCCATGTTAGCTCTAAAAAGGAGATAAATTCCCTTTTGGGAAATCCAGGCCTTGACAAATGAAAACAATCTTTATAAAATTTTAAAAGGCCACCAAACGACTATTGATAAAAAAAGACTGATAGACCCCAAAATAAAAAAAAGTAATAAACAAATTGGTAGAAAAATGTGGATAATCAAAAAATTTTATTCATTTGTTAAAATAATTATTCTTGTAACAAATTTTGCTTCTAAATTACCCCCTGTGCGCAAGGAATTGCCATGTTATCATCCACTGGCAACACGCGGGAATTGAACGTGAGTCAGCAAGTTTGCTAGACGACACCGCTACCATTGCACCGCACACCAACCCCCTGACAGACGCGAGTATGGAGAGAGTATGCCGGTCGCGGGACTGCCCAGCAAACTTGGCCCCCAACCCTAACAATATGGGTTTTTATTACGTACTTTTTTACAAAAAACCTTTCCTGGAAAAAAGAAAGAATATTACATCCCCCTGAGATAAATTTCGGGTAAAACTTTTTTAATATTATTGGATACTGTATGAAAAACTTTTTTTATTTACCCAAGTGCTGGAAATTCATGGAAGTAATGAGAGAAAATTGTTCTTGAAAGAATTCTGAGTATAAGAAAAGGTATGGGTGGGGATGAGAACCGGGGACCCATCCAATAACAATAGGTTATTTACCATTTTTTTTATCTAAAAATTTCCTAAAGAAAAAAAATTTAAAAAGGGTGTTTAAAAAAAAAAAATTAAAAAATATTTAAATATTGTTATATAATATAAAAACTTTATTTTAAATTAATTATAATAATAAGAAAATTTTCGTAAAGTTAATAAAAAAATTTTTTTTCAAGCCTTACATTTTTTTAATTTTTTTTATGATTTTATTATTTTATTAAAATATCTCTCAAAAATTTAACTTTTTTATTAAAAAATCTTAAAATTTCTCTTTTTAAATCTTCATTTTCTTATAATGTATTTTTTATTAGGCTTCATAGTTTAACAATAATATTAATATTGATAAGATGTTTATTAAAATAATCTGTGAATATGTTACTATAATAATCATCATTATGTATATAATCATTATAATTAATACCTTCATAATAATAAATATAATAATAATATAATAATAATAATAATAATAATAATTAATAATAATAATAATAATAATACAAATAATAATAGAATACTACTAACAGTATAATACTACTAATTACAACAAAAAACTAATAATTTAAAACAATATGTTTAAATTAATAGTATAATAATTAATAATAATAATCATAATGAAATCTCACTATACATACTACTATCACTATTACACAACTAATATCATGATCAATTTAATTATTTTTATTCATCATCATCATCATCATCATCATCATCATCGTCATCATCGTCATCATCATCATCATCATTATCATTATCATCATCATCATCATCATCGTCATCATCATCAATATCATTATTATTATAAGCAAGACCCGTGGAAATTCCATTAAAAAAAATACTCTTCTCTCTCTATGTTACCTCCTTCTACCTTTCATCTTCCCTTAATATTTTCCTTTCTCTCTCCCTCTCTCTACAACTTTCCCTTTCCCGCTCTGCCACTCCCTCTTACTCCCAAACCTTCCCCAAGCTCACTCCTCCCCTCCCACTTTAAGCCCTGGATCTGCCCTCCCTCACTTCCCTCCTCCTCCTTTTCTCCCTTGCCCCTTACCCTCCGTCTCCCCTCACCCTTCCCCTCTGCCCATCCCCTTTTCCTCTCTAATTCCTCTCCGTTTCCCCGTACCCATTTCCCCTTTTTCTTTAAGACCCCACCCCTCCCTTTGTTCTTCTCTCTTTCGTCTCCCTCTTTCCCTCCTACCTTCTTTCTTAAGCCCCCCCCCCCCATAGTCATGTAAGTAATAAATAACCATAAAATGACAAATTAACCACTTCATTTCAATGTACTTGCCTCGAATAATATTAATAACAAAATTAATATTGATGATGAGGATAAGAAAGATAAATGATGATAATAATAATGGTAATATCCTTATTATCATTATCATTCTTATTGTTATTATTATCATTACTGTTGTGTTCTGGTTGTTGTTAACACCATCGCTATCATTAACATGATTATTATCATTACAATTATGATCGTAATGTTAAAAACAATAATCCTAATCTAACTGTTATTTTAAGTATGATAATTGATATTATCGTTATCCTTTTTAGAATTATTATTTTTATCATTATTATGATAATAATAATAATGATTAATATTACTGCCATTATTGTTATCATAACAATGATAATAATAATTATTATTATTATCATTATCGTTATTATTATCATTACCATTGATATCATTATTAGCAGCAGTAGCAGTAGTTGTAGTATCCTTGTTATCACCATTGTCATCATTATCGTCATTGTCATTATCATACTATCATTACACTGGTCAACAGCAAAAAAAATCGTTAACAATTTTTTTACTGATTTTAGACAATTTTGATGCGCTGAATCCAAAAATAACATTGATTTTGTTCAATCAGGTCAAATTTGTGTTCTATTGCCAAATATTGTTTTTTACGGTTGTTGTTCATACATAAGGGTATTAGCATTTTCGTGGCGGGTATTACGATATAATTTTCAAGTTGCGACCGCACATTTTTTGCTAACAGACATTTTTTCCTTATTCAGATGAATGATATGGATTCGTCCAGAAGGTCTTGCAGAAATAGGCCAGATGTATTCTGCTACATCTGCGGCGAATACACCGTTGTTCCTAACAGGAAACCAGTCACAAATTTCGTAAAGCGTGCTTATCATGCTTATTTTGGCATGAAACTTGGTGATCAGGACAAAGCTTGGGCGCCTCACATGGTCTGCAAGAAATGCACCGAGTATCTACGTCGCTGGACCCATGGAAAGAAGGACGGGCTGAAGTTTGGAATTCCTATGGTTTGGAGAGAGCCGAAAAACCATGTCAGTGACTGTTACTTCTGCGCTATTAATTTTACTGGGATCAACAGAAAGAACCAGAGCAGCCTCAAGTATCCTGATCTTGAATCAGCACGTCGTCCTGTACCCCACTGTGATGAAGTTCCAGTACCTGTCACAGCAGAACTTCCTGAGTTAAGTGACGAAGAATTCTCCAGTATTGATGACAATGAAGAAGTAGTTCGTAGCGATGATGCCGATGACGCTCCGCATCCCTTTTCCCAGAAGGAGCTAAATGATCTTGTCCGTGACCTCAACTTCTTTCTGACAGTACTCGCATCACTTTCTACCGCAACAGACATCAAGAATACCTTCGTTTTTTCTCTGAAGAAAAAGACTTGGTGTACTGTACAGATGTTTCACAGCTTCTGCACAATCTTGGATTGTCACAGTACCAACCTGTAGAATGGAGACTGTTTATTGGCAGCAGCAAGAGATCGCTGAAAGCCGTTCTGGTGCACAACGGCAACCAGTTTGCCTCTATACCGCTGGCTCACTCGACTACATTGAGGGAGAAGTATGAAGCGGTGAAGTATCTGCTGGAGAAAATTCGTTATTGTCAGCATGAATGGATGATCTGTGTTGACCTGAAGATGGTGAACTTTTTGTTTGGATAGCAGTCCGGTTTCACCAAGTACCCGTGCTTTCTGTGCATGTGGGATAGTAGGGACCGAGCTCAGCATTACATGAAAAAGGAGTGGTCTCTGCAGGAGGAATTGGAGCCTAGCAGATGAAAGAACGTCATCAACGCCCCTCTGGTGAACAGAGACAGGATACTCTTCCCACCCCTGCACATTAAGCTTGGCTTGATGAAGCAGTTCACCAAGCTCTGGAATAGGATGGTGGCTGCTTCACTCACCTGTGCCATGCTTTTCCAGGGGTGACCATGGAGAAATTGAAAGCTGGCATTTTTGACGGACCTCAACTACATCAGCTCATCAGAGATCCAGAGTTTGAAAACTCAATGAATAAAGTCGAATTGGAAGCGTGGAAGGCATTTGTTCTGGTCGTAAAGAACTTCCTTGGGAACAACAAGGCCAGCAACTACGCAGAACTCGTCACCAAAATGCTGACTGCCTTCAAAAACCTGGGATGCAACATGAGTATCAAAATGCACTACCTATTCTCACACATGGATCGGTTTCCTGAGAATCTGGGATCAATGAGCGACGAGCAGGGGGAGAGATTTCATCAAGACATGAAGGAAATGGAGACCAGATATCAGGGACGGTGGGATGCAGTCATGATGGCCGATTACTGTTGGACTTTGAAGAGAGACATCCCTGCCGCTGCACATTCGAGGAGCTCAAAGAAACGGAAGTGTCAGCATTGAATGATCAATGATGACCAAACTTCTAGTTTTCATGCATCTGTCTTTATTAGTGTCCTGTCTACTGATCAATTCTGATCGATGTTCAGCATTGATCAGTAGATATTGTAATATTTACCAATATAATGCAATGTTGATGTCAATACAGATACCGATCAATGTTTGCAACATGTCGATAATTATAAATTGGGTGAGAAAACAAAATAAAAAAACATATCGGATGTATAAGTAACACAAACAAAACAAAAATGCCGCTCTAATGTATTCCACTTCATAAAAAAAACGATTTTTCCTAGATTCACTTGACCTGATCGGGGAAAATGGATGGCATTTTTGGATTCAGCGATGCAGATTTGCTCTAAATCAGTTAAAAAAAACTGAGACAACCCAGTGTTATTATCATCAATATACTTATCATTATTATTATCGATATTATAATTTTTCTCAATAATAATAATATTATCATTATTGTTATTATTATCATTATTGTTATTTTTTTTCTTTAGATCTGTTAATTAAAATCAAACACCGGGGCATACCAGCGACCTAGGGTGATTGAAGTTTGAGGCAATGGAACATCAACAAAAACATGCACACAACTTTTGCAGCAGGTTTCCCGAGTACATAGCAAAGCAGTACATTACCTCATTATACTCTTCCCTTGTCATTTAAGTTTTGTTTTCTTTTGATTGTTATTACAAAAATGGTTGAACCGCAAGGCCAGGGGTGGGAGCTATCCCGTCCTAGTGACTTGACTAATGGAAGAGGTAGACTCAGTTCTGCCCTGGGGAATACGCCCCTAGTTGATCCGTGTGACGGGCGACGCTTTATCACTCACCTCATACTCTACCTGAGAGGCAGGGTGCCATTTTAGCCCCACTCGCCCAAGAGCTGGATATCTCCGCGCGTCTAACCTCAATTGGCATGTCCAGGTCCCGCTGGCGCGGTGTTGACGAACCACTTAGCATCCTGTGGTAATCATGTAGCCGGACTAGTCTGTATACTGGGGCGGCTTGAGCAGTGATCCATCCCCAGAGGGAGTAGTTGTTTAGGCAATCATTATATGCACATAGATCGTTCTTTACATTATACACTGAAATACACAAATCTTAACGGCACATCGGACCTCTCCAATCAATCAATACGCTTACTGGTAATGGAATCATGCCGCTACCTAGTACCTCTTTCCGGGGAGAATTGCAGCGGGGACATGAGCGCTACTGCGTCATCCCTCCCGAGAACTGTGAAGCTAGGATGACCCAGTCAGGACATTTAAAGGAACCGGATGTCCGTAACAACCTAGACTATTCCGGGACACGCAGGTATTCTTACAGGACTCCGGCACAAAAGAACAAGTCTCTCTGTGGCAATTGCATTGCTCTTGTATCTTAGCTTTCCTCGTGAACTGTTGTTATTTGACTATATTCAGATATCGTGTTTGTCCAACTTGCTGATTACATTTGTCTTCCAGAAAAAGAGGACCGGAAATTAATAAGCTCGCTCAGGATTCATTGTTTTTCATCATGCTGTTCTTCTACTTTCCTTTTTTTTCCTATGATTTTTTTTTTTTTTTTTTACTGCACAGTGATAGTCTGTATTCTTATATTTCACCCTATTTCATGACTATGGCATTGTCCTATACTACATTTACCAAGTTATGGGCCCACTATATTAAAGCTTGCCACACATGCACTGACATGATGCTTAGTTTTGTTAGATCTCCCCTAAAGTATCGTGGCAGATTCTAAGAATAATGCAAAACGCAAGGGCTTTTTGAGACTATCCGAAATCTTCTCTATCTCTCTTTTTCATGTATTCACTTTTTCTACAGCTCTCTATTTTTTCTATGTGTTTTATTATTTACACATTCTTCATACTTTTCTTTATGCATTCCTTACTTTCACTCCCTCCCGAACGAAATCTCTTTCTGTATATTCATTTTCGCAATCATCTCTTATCGCTCTTTTCCTTCTCATTAATTCATTCATTCTTTTCACTCTCTTTTCCTTTTACTTGTTATTTGGCAGCCTCTAAGCACCACAATTTCCCGTCCACTGCTGGATCATCTGAATTTTCTGTCTAAATGTTGAACGGCCTCAACCGGTTAAAGGCCGGAGCATCATTTCCGGGACGATTCCCATTGAAACTACTATTATATTAGATCCAGTGTGATGAGGAGTTACTAAATAGCACTGTCGAACAGGTTTTGGCAAAAAGAATAAAACTCATCCCGATAATATTTCTCGCTTATACTCGTCCCATTTATAGGTCCCTCCAATTTTTCTGATGTAATTACATACATTTTACCTGCTCCCGATCTTGCTAGTTAAAAAGGACTCATATGATCTTAGAGAAAGAAACCTATTAATGAAAACGGTTAAATAATATATAATGTATACAGTTTATTGATTTACTTGACGTTCGTTGTTACCCGTTATTGAGACCACTAATAGTCACATACAATGGCAGAAGAATTCTAGAATTCAATTTTAACCACAGGTAAACATGGTACAATATTTGGCTGGTTTGGGGGATGAAATTTAGAACTTGTCTAGGCTATGAATAATTAATGTGTTGGTAATTAAGGGCCCTTTAATTTACCCGGTAATTGCAATATACACGGTAATCATAAAACTGCATTATGTATAGCTTTATATATTCTCGGTAGGTTTCTCAATTTCTAATTACATTTGTCTTATCAGGAATTAACTTATAATTTTCCATAGCACTTACTTCACTCATTCCGTGATAGATATTAATGGCGCACGCTAATAGTTCTGTTAATAGTATTAGTAATATTTTTCAGTCTAGTGCCTAAGGTTCATGTCTTTACAAGGACGAACTACCTTTTATTATTCTTACACCTTTGTTACAAATCATACCACTAAGATTTGTTGTGTGTGTGTGTCTGTATGCATAGATTATACAGTACATTTTATATTACTATATATTATATATACTATATAATATATATAATTATATATATTATAATATCTATATATACTAAATCGATCTATCTATATCTATTATATACATATTATTATATCATATATATATATATATATATATATATCTATATATTATATAATATATATATATATCTAATATATATAGAATTCACGAGAGAGAGAGAGAGAGAGACGAAGAGAAGAGAGGAGAACGATGACCGAGAGAGAGAGAGAGAGATAGATAGATAGTAGATAGATAGATCGATAGAGAGAGACCACACCACACACACACCACACACACACACACACACCACCACACATCACACACACTATATATATATATATATATTATATATATATATCATATATAATATAGAGATATATATATTAATATATAGATTATTGTAATATATAGATATATACATATATATATTATATATATGATATATAAGATAACATATATATAGAGCATATGTGTGGTGTGTGTGTGTGTAGTGTGTGTGTGGTATATAGATATACATGTATGTGTGTATGGTGTGTGTGTGTGTGTGGTTTGTGTGGTTGTGTGTGTGTGTGTAATATATATATAAGTGATATATATATATAGATATATGTAGCATATATATCTATAGATGATATATATATACACAAAAAATGTAGATAGAGAGATAGATAGATAGATGAATAGACAGAAAGGTTTAGACCTAGAGATAGATAAATAGATAGATAGATAGGTAGAAGATGAATAGACAGATAGATGTAGATACAGAATAGATATAGATATATGATTGTACTTTTATAACAAATCGGTATTCAAAATAATCGACATACGTCTATATTTATAGATATATAATATATATATATAGATATATATATATATATATATAATTATTATATAGTATATTATATAGATGTATATACATAGATATATATATATATATATAGATATATATATATATATATATATATCTGTTTTTTTTTTCTTTTAGGTGTATGTACGTACAATTCTTATACACGCAAGCACATCTCCAGTCGTATGTCCATTACTTTCATTTTCTGATTAATTAATACATTTAAGTAATGAAAAATGCATAGAGATGATCTCTCATTCAGTGTAATATGGAAATTATATTTATGGGGTCATTTGTGCTTTAGAAGTAATGGTTGTAAATTTCGTAAAAAGATTTCTTAAAACATGGCTTATGGCTGTAAATTTTGCGTCGCTTGTTGTTGCCTTCGTCATGTTATGAAAAAAGGTTTCGGTACACTTTTTCAAACGGAAAGTCTTCAAAAATCATCATTTAGAAGAGTAGAAAACGTTAGGCGAGAAAAAAATATGCATGTGTATATTATATTTATATTTCATTATATATATATATCTATATATATATATATATATATATATTATAGATGTGTGTGTGTGTGAGTGCTGTTGTGTGTGCGCGTATATATATATATATATATCTAGATATTTATATAGATAGATAGTATATATTTTTTAACAAGATAAGATATATATAGATATATATATATATATATATATTTATATATATAATAGTATATAGATGATATAGAGTAAATAGTATATAACTATTATATATATAATATATATATACACATTCGGTGTTGGTCTGTGATGTGAAAGGAAAAGATTAAAAACATAGATGCGTAACGTGTTCAAAACTCTCACGAGTTCCTCTCACACGAATGATTGAAGCAAAATGAATCCCAGATATAACGATCTATCTATTCATGTAGGTATATGTGTGTGTATATGTATATATGATATATATAAGAGATGATATGAGAGAGATAGATAGATATATATAGAGATATATGAAAGGGATACTAGATATATATTAGATAGATAGAGATATATGATATATTAGAGAGAGATATACATAACATACATAGGTAGAAGAATATACATTATATACATATCACACATCTATGATTCACTATAGTGTATATAATACATAGATATAGATATATATAGCTATATCTATTATCTATCTATCTATCTATCTATAATATAATATATATATAGATATAGATATATATATATATATATATGTTGGATGTATATATTTCATTTGTATAAAAGATAGAGAGAAAACATCTGAGGCCAGCAGTTAAAGCGGAGGGATCGGAGGTCGCCGCTTCTCAGCGGCTGGAGCGCCGGGTTTTTTATTTTTTAGCCTGTGTCAGACGCCGATCCGGGGAAGAGATCTCCATCTCTCTCTTTATTAGCTGTGTGTGTCTACGCGGTTCTGGCCTGCCTCTGTGTGTGTGTGTGTTGTGTGTGTGTGTGGTGTGTGTGTTTATATATCTATATATATAGAGATATATAAGAGATAATATATATATAGATACTATATATAGTACTAGAATATATGTGGGGTGTATATAGAGTAGATATATATTATAGATATATATATATAGATGATATAGTATATAATATATATATATATATATCTATAAGAAGTGTGTCGTGTGCGTAGATATAGAGAGGATATATATATGGATATAGAGAATAGATTAGAGAGAAGATGATAGAGATATAGAGAGATAGAGAGAGGACAACATTCTTAATATAGTTACAAACACACACACACACAC
>NC_051394.1:17164037-17169037 GCF_015228065.2 Penaeus monodon
AATAAAGGGGGGAAGGCAGTAGGTATTGATTTAGTGGTGAAAAGTCTAAACATAGTAAACACAAGATGGTGCTCGGCTTAAAAAAGAGGTCGACTCGGAGCACTTCACAGAGAGTTGCTAGTTATTCCTTCCCTGGGACTGAACGCACTAAAGTAACCTGGAATGGCTGATCTACGAGAGACCTTGGCCTACGGGCGGGCTGACGACACCAGTGACTGCTGTTCTCTCAAAAAGAAAGGAGTAAATAAAAAAAAAGTATGTGTTGCGCTTGTGCTTGTACGTTCACTGTCCAATTATGCAAATGCGTGAGAGTAGATATAGATCAATAGACAGGTGAAATAGAAGGATAGCTACAATATACGAATATATGAATAACTTTTTCATCCACAGTAAGAAAGAAAACATCAAATACGTGCGTTGACAAAGAAATACAATTCTAACGCCAAATGCAAGATCCATAATACAAGGGGAAGGCTTTTTGCATGACCTTGGTCCTCAAGGCAGCAGCTCAGGGTCTTTATTGCCTTCCTGCTGATGTGATGTACTAATTTGCATTATTCATCTTCTCGCTCGTTTCCCTCGACACCTTCTGCACCTGTGTCTTCCGCCTACGGGAGAAATATCGCCGTTTTTCTCTGATTTAGTGCGCTGTCGTCAGGTGCAGTTGCCTGTTCGTTCGGGATTATTTCTTAGTTATATATTTGGGAATGATAGATCTGCGGATTTTTTGTATTACATGTGCAGACACTATAATATTGTTTTAAAGTGGATTTCCATGTTACCCAACTCTATCAGATTTTTTGGGGAAAAAATATGGAAAGAACCTATATTTGTTTACTTAGTTCCGCAATCAGTTGTGTTTACGTTTGTTTGTTTCTCAGTATATCTAAATATTTTTACTAGTCATCTTTTTATTTATTAACGTTGTTGTTTGGAGGTAGAATTAGGCAAAACGTTCCTTGTACAATGTGATATTAATTTAAGACTGAGTTGGCTAGTTACTCAAAAGCTGGCGGTGATGGGCAAGGAGACATTAATAATTTATTAATTAATAATCAATAATGATAATAATGATAATAATTTAGTTTTATTCAATTTGTTACACTGGATATTCTTGACATGCTGTCTGTTTTATTTTGCTTCTAAATTAATCCCCCCCCCCTGTGCAAGGATCCAGTGGCGGCGAGGGATTTGCACACAGGTCGGCAAGATTGCTTGAGCAACTAGACGAGGTGTAAATTTCAAAGGGCCTGGACGCAAGTGCAAATAGATTGAGGACAATTAAAGTAGAATAACATTGAAAAATAAGAGCAGTGGTCATAAGGAACAAAAACAAGAAACAGTAATATACAATCATGATAACAATAGAACAATATAAATGTAAGATAAACAACAATATATTAATAAACTAACTGCGAATGTAGTGTGGCCTAGCCCCCACGCACGACTTTATCTCGCGACGGCGAGCATCCTTCGCCCGCGCGCTTCCTGGTCGGGCAATTTGTACCTCCCCCCCCTCTTGCACAGCATTTTCCAACCTTTCTACCCTAATTCATTAGTAGTTTTTATTCTTGATTTTCGTTGCTTTTTTTTTTTTTGTTTGTTTGTTTTAGTTTACCCGTTGTGGCCGACATTTTCTTTGGTTTCGTTTAATCTTTAATTAACTTACCTTTTTAAACTTTTTACATGCAGTTCTTTGTTGAATGCCTGAGTTTTAATTATCCCTTGGTTTCCTGTTTTATTTTAGTCAATTGTAAATAAAGGCATATAAAGTGTTTTAAACATTAGGATGACCACTTTTACAAACATTATTATTTATCTATTTATTGTACTCATGTTCATTATTGTGATGTTTTATATTTTTTATCATTTTAACTAAATTACTATATTTGAGTCAAGTATCAATAGTCTTATTTTTATCAATTTTTAAACCTGTATTATTTAGTGACGTCACCGTGCACCCCTCACCCCCAATGACCGCGAAAAATAAACAGTTCGGCTAGAGACCGCTGCAGAGACATGGTGTCTTTTTCCCTTATTTTCTGAGTGAAAACCGGCTCCGACGCCCAAAGGAGACTACAAAGAGAAAAGTTAAGTCTGAGGTATCTTTGACTTGCATATAGGAGCTGGAGTGATCATGACTTTTATACAAAATAGTCATAATAATTACGAGGCTTTTCTTTGTTTCAGGTTTATGATTTCACCTTTTACTTTGCTTTTATACTGCCACGTTTTGCTCGAATTTAAATGTGTTTGTAAGTTTTCATTTTAGTTTTTAGCTTATTGTATCTTAATTTAGTTTTACGCTAATCTTTAAAGATGGTTTTTGCTTCTAGTTTTAATTACTTCGTTGTGTTACGTTTAATCCAAGGACGGAGGGGTAATGCTGGAACAAACCCACGCCAAATAAGTCCTCTGACCACACATCACCTCATGGGCTTACAACAGGGATTTAAATAATTACTTTATTTGCGTAAGGCGGCCCTTGGTCATACTAATTGTTTTGATTACATCACAGTAATAAAAAAACAATAACAGGAATAATAATAAAACTAAGATAAACAACATGACAACCAATGAATGATACCAGGAAAAAAAGAATATGATGATGATAATAATAATAATCATAATCATAATAATAGAATATAATGATATGATAACGATAACGCATAACGATACCGATAACGATAACGATCCAATAATAATGATAATGATAAATGATAATAATGATGAGATGATGATGATGATGATTGATGATGATGATGATGATGATGATGCATGATGATGATGATGATGATGGATGATGATGATGATGATGAGAAGATGTGATGATGATGATGATAATAAGAAACAATAATATAAGATAATAGTGATAATAGTAGTAATAATAGATTCAAGACAGTTGGAGTAGATAGTCAAGTTTCCTTAGAACATAGATAGGAAAAAATATGAAGGTTTGTGTTTCCATGGGCTTTACAATTTGACACCTTGATTTTTCACTGTTGTAATACGAGAAGAACCGCAAACTGGGTGAGAACGGAGGACACCAGATACGGTTTCGACCCTTAGTACTACTTTACAACTCAGGTGGAAAAATCATAAAGTAAGAAACTGATAAAAAAGGGTATATTCCAAAATGTTTTGATGAAAATATGATACTTTTCATGCTGTATGTCGTTCTTCAGCGAAAAGACACTTCCTGTGGTTTCGCGTTGCCACGGTGCCATAAGCAAAACTTACACCAGCCGTGTTGTAATGGGAACAAAATAAAGAGTCGACAAAAGTTGTCCACCAAAACCAAACATTATAGTTGACGTGGAGCTTGTAACTATGCTTCAACTTCAAACTTTATTGCGTTTGTATTGTTTTTTCACTGTTATATTTTTTCTAAATGCAAATATCCGATGTATGGCTGAAAAGAAAGCAAATCAAATATAAAGTAAACATAACATGGTAATATCAATACTAAGAAATTATATAATGATAACAAAAGTTAATATAAAAAAAATGGTACAGATAAAGATAAGATAATGATAAAGAAAGTAATGATAATGACAATTACAACAGTAATGACGGGGAAAATAATAATAACAATAATAATAATGATAATAATAATAATAATGATAATAATAATAATAATAATGATAATAATAATAATAACAATACTGAGGTTAATAATAATGATAATGGTAACAGTAATGACAATAATGATAATAATAATGATAATACAACAACTAATAATAGCAACAATTTTAAAGATAATGATAATACTAATAATGAAAATAATAGAAGTAATAGTAATGATAATGATAATGATAGTAATGATGATAATAATAATAACAATAACAATAACAACACCAAAAATAATAAAGGGGATAATTACAAAATATAACAATAGTAGAAATGATAATGATAATAATATTGATAATAATCGTAATGATAATAATGATAATGATAATGTTGATAATAATAATGATAATGATAATAACAATAATAATAAACATAACATCAACACCGATAATAATAACAACAATAATAATAACAGTATAATAATAATAATAAAAATATTAATAAATATAATAGTAACAGTAATTGTAATAGTAATAATGATAATAGCAAGAACAACATTCATAATAATAATAATAACAACAACAACAACAAATAATAATAATAATTATTATTATTATTATTATATGATATTATATATTATAATAGGAATACAGAGAATAACTATGATAGTAATGAAAAATACTACTACTGATAATGACAATAATGATGACCAGGGTAATGTTGAGGATCAGATGTTAATAATAGTAAGAATGATAATAATAATGATAATTACAAAAATGAAGGTTATAATAAAATCATAATAATTACAATAATAATAATAATAATAATAATAATAATAATAATGATGATGATAACGATGATAGTAATAGTAATAGTAATAGTAATAATAATAATAATGATAATAAAGATAATAATAATAATGATAATAAAAGTAATAAAAAAAATTATTATTATTATTATTATTATTATTATTATTATTATTATTATTATTATTATTATTATTATTATAATGATACTGATAATGATAATGATAATGATAATGATAATGATAATGGTAATGATAATAATAACATTAATAGTGATAATAATAAAGGTAATACAGATATGATAATGATAGTAATGAAAAAATTCTACTAATAATAATGAAAATGATGGTAGCAATGATGAAGCCAATCAGATGATAAATAATAAGAACGATAATAGTAAGAATAATGACAAAAACAAAGGTGTAATAGGAATTATAAATAACTACAATAATATAATATTAATATTATCATTAATTATTCTTATTATCCTTATTATTTATTATTATTATTATTATTGTTATTATTATTATTATCATTATTATTATTATTATTATTATTATTATTATTATTATTATTATTATTATTATTAATGTTAATGATAATAACAACAATAATGATAATAGT
>NC_051394.1:17181537-17184037 GCF_015228065.2 Penaeus monodon
TCTGTTTTTTGCTTATGTTTACTTTAGGGATTTATGTAAGCAATATAAATGAGTATATGAAAGTGTGAATGTTAGGTTATTCGTATTATGTTTTGTGTATGTGTGGTTTTACATGGTTCTGTTTATTCATGATCAAGGGTAAAAGGTTCGAAGCTTTAGCAACTGCGTGTGCGCGTTTCTGAATATGTTTGGTTGTGTGCAGATGTATTCATGAGGATTAATTGATATATATATATATATATATATATATATATATATATATATATTTTAAATATATATATATATATATATATATATATATATATATATATTATATATATATACGCATATATATAGATCGATAGATAGGTAGATATATAGATAGATAGATATAGATAGATAGATAGATAGATATTTATATATATATTACAATCCTCCCTGACCGGGCCTCGAACCTAGGTCACTTCGGGTATGAAACAGGGATCTAACTAGCCACGGTGAGTGGGTAAAACCTCGCTATCATTCCTCTTGTATGAGTAGATAGGTAATGTCTATGGAGCCATTTAGATCCTCGTTGCACACTCCTTTTAGTGGGTCTTTTGGTAAAGTTGGTGTGTGTGTACATGCATAAACACATATACATATATACATACACACACACACATACATACACACGCATACACGCGCGCGCGCGCACCAATAATGCAAATACTAGATGTACTGAAAATGAAATTCCAGTTTTGAAATCCACCAGGATTCCATCTTCAGGTCTGAAGATGAAAGGGAGAAGAGGGGGAATAAAAGAGAGAGAGAAGAGGCAACACGGTAACACACGGAAGGTGAGGACAGATGAACGGAAGCGACGGGAGGTCAGATCAGGTCGGAGGAACAGTGGACTATGCATAAGGGAGAAAGTGGAGGATGTGAGAAGTGATGAGACTGTCGGTAGACGAAATTAGGTGGCAGCGTTATTAAGGATGATTCTACCAGTCTGTGGGTGTGGCCATAAGTGGAAGGAAACAATTTGTGCCACTAACAAATCCATCTAATGACTTGAGTGTGTGTGTGTGTGTGTGTGTATATGTATTTATATATATACATATATACACCAATATATATGTATATATATATATATATATATATATATATATATATATATATATATATATATATATATATATATATATATATATATATATACATACATATATATATATATATATATATATATATATATATATATATATAATATATATATATATATATATAATATATAAAAGAGGAGAGAGAGAGAGAGAGAGGAGAGAGTGCCACAGAGAGAGAGAGAGAGAGAGAGAGAGAGAGAGAGAGAGAGAGAGAGAGAGAGAGAGAGATTGATTGATTGATAGATAGATAGATAGAAAGATGTAGATATATATTTATAATATATACATATTTTATACCAATATATATATATATATATATATATATATATATATATATATATATATATATATATAACACATATATGGATGCGTGTGTGTGTGTCTAAATATATATCTATACCTATGTATGCATGTATGTATGTATGTATACACACACACACTCCCACTTAACTCACACTATATCTTCAATGAAATGAAATGCATTCATGCAGTTCAATATGCCTTTGTCATATTCCTTGTTACCGTTAAAAAAGAGAAAATACTTTTTCATTACCATCTAAGCCCTTTATAAAGATCAGCAGCTGATTAGATTGTCTCGATATTGCTCTCCCGGATATGAAAGAAGAGTCCGTCGCAACTCTAATAAAATGTGCAACATGGTCCACATTTGAGATCATTGATAAAAGTAATTGTTTTCTGGTTATGCAGGTGATGAGATTTTTTTTTTTTTTTTTTGTCTTTTATTATAATATAATGTCTTTTTCCGTCTTATTTGTGTCATTCTCGTTTGATATTGTCTTCTGCCTTTCATTTCTCGGTATGTATTTCTGAACAATGAAACATTCCTACTTACTCAAGTGTATAACAGGAATCTCAAATTAACACCAACACACATATGAACATTTACATTCCTAGACATTGCAAGCGCAAATATACAGTTTTTTATTTTTGTTTCATTATTTCTTTTCTTCAGGATTATGACAAAATCGCAGTTCATTTAATTGATATATACTAAGCCTATAATCAATAAATAATGAATTTTGAGGAGAATGGTAGAGAAATAAATGGATAGATAAAGACAGATAGATAGTTAGACAGAGAGATAACAATGTAAGTTGAATTAATAACATATATCTAGAGAGATTAGTAGGCAGAATGATACCATCCACGAGATACATAACCCAACTTAAAAACAGTCAGCTGAATTCAAACAGGCAAGTGAAGAAAACATGCAACTTCGCGTAACTACCAGAACATTAGCCCTGAATTTGGGTCTTTAAGTTCGCTCAAGTTCGTTGCTTATCATCACAAACTCTCTAAACTTTACTTCGTTTCGTTTGAGTTTCCTTACGTCTTCCTATCTGAGTTTGCTTTTG